>NC_084826.1:9522245-9748571 GCF_958449725.1 Rosa rugosa | reverse complement strand
CTTACCAAATACATAAACACATTAGATATATATATATATATATATATATATATATATATATATATATATATATATATATATATATACATACATACATACATATATATATATATATATGTATATGTACACACACACATATATACATATAAATATATATAAAAAGAGAGAGAGAAGAATAAAAATATACACACACACACATATACATACATACATACATACATACATACATATATACTCACACACACACACACACACAGACATATATATATATATATATAAATAAAGAGAGAGAGAAGAATAAAAAAAATATACACACACACACACACACACATATATATATACATATGTATAAAAGAGAGAGAGAAGAATAAAAACAAAAAAACAAAAAAAAATAAGTGAGGGGTAAAATGGTAATTTTGGATCAAATTGTGTGAAATTTGAATGTTTGGGGAGTTATCTGTTAAAATTGGAATAACAGGGACTGAACTGTCGACGCACCAAAAGTTAAAGGGGGGGACCAGTAATTTTCCCTTTAAATTATTGACAACCTCATCTTACTCTCTATATTTAGGGGCAAGATAACTAAAAATTATAATGGAGAGCCACTTAGGAGTCTGGTGGAGCTACTAAAATAGATAAAAAAAACTAAACATGCTCTCTAAAATAGCTAATGAGTCAAAATAGAGTCTGCTAAAGATATTCTTTAGAGTTATGTACAGTTAATCTTAGGATGATATATAGAAGTTGTGCTGATATATATTCAAGTCCTCATAACTGATTTGCCAAAAGAAAGAAAAACTTGTTGGCAAAAACCCCCAAGTGTACTAGTTGTCCACTATGTTTCTTATTTCTCATTGATCTTCCTTTATTTGTGGATTTTAGTTGCCTGTATGTTGATATAATTCTTCAGTCTTATTCTTCTTGTTTTATATTTTTCCATCTAGAGGTTAAAATCATTGAACTGTTCACAAAAAGGTCAGAAACTACCACCATATCCTCATATTTGGATCTTTTATAGAGTTTTTTTTTTCCATGATTTTCAACCTTATTGGAAGGATAAAAAGGTGTTAAAAAAATTTAAAAATAAAAGTGTGTATATTAAATAGTTAGAAATATGTATTTAAAATTTCTCTTTTAACTAGAAGAAATCAAAAAAGAATAGAAACCAGAATTTACAAAAGACAAAGGGGTCCGTGCTGGGCTCTTGTTAGCCATACATGAGGGGTGGTCTGAGGTTGAATTGGAAACAGATTGTGCAGTGCTAGTTAGTGCGTTGGTCAATCCTAATGAGGACTACTCCGAGGTAGGTCGAATTGTAGATGATTGCAAAGAGTATATGAGTGCTTTTGATTTTGTTCAAATTCGACATGTATATCGTGAAGCAAATAGTGTGGCTCATCGTTTAGCACACTTTGCTAGTTTATCCTATTTTGACGATGTTTGGATTGGGGAGACTCCCTCTATTATTGAGGATGTTCTTCTTGAAGATGTATGCAATTATACTCGAGGTATAGGCACCATGTCCCCCTCGCGGTATAGTAATTCCATCAATAATAACATCTGATGGGGGCTTCTACCCCTCTTCAACAAAAAAAAAAAAAAAAAAAAAGTGACAAAATATGAAGTCAATTTTGGAGAGCTCCTATAAGTCCAAATAAAACAAAACCGAAAACGAAAAAGAATCCTTATCCAACCCTAAATAGCCCAGCGCAGGGGGCGCCTAAAGCTAAAATCCCCCCACACTCCAATCACAGAGTCCGCTGACGTCAGACATGTGGGAACCCCCCGGGCCCCACAACCCCCGTCGGGATCAGTGAAAAGGAACGAAGTCTTCTTGGAGGGGCCCACCATCCCACCTCCCCCTACCTTGATGTGACGCCATCTAGCCCTTCCCTCCCTACCCCGCTTTTTTCTCTCCACCGTCCGATCAAAACCGAAAACGCCATTCTCTCTCTCTCTCTCTCTTTCTTTTTCTCAGTCTGAGCAGTCAACAAGAGCTCAGTGACAGTGGCGTTGAAGATTGTCTCCATTCTCTGAACCTCTCTCTGGTGCTTCGTTTTCCGGTCCACCGGCTCCGGCGAAAGCGAAAGAAAACGACGCAGTTTCGGGACGCGGATTTCGAGAACGGCTGGTTAAAAACGCGGGCGGTTTTTTTTTTTTTTTTTGGCGGTAAAAATTCCTTGCTTTGCTTGTAGTTTACGTTGCTTCGGCCACCAATCACCACGCTGGATTGTTACGTTTCGGATCTATTTCGCAATCCAAGAGAATGCGATTCCTCCATCGTTAGAGAGAGAACTTGCTCTTTTCTCTCGGTCCCAGAAGCTTCGAGGTAGGCGTGAAATCCCTACCGCAGTTTCGTTTTATTTGTGCTCTGTTTGGTAGCTAAGAAATTAGTCTGAGTATAAATGAAAGACGAGAGTTGATTTTCTTGAAATGGAAGACGAGAGTTGATTTTCTTGAAAAATGTATGGTGTTTGTTTGTGAGGGGTTGATGATTGGAAAGTTTGAGGCTTTTAGGTTGATTCTTATGCGTTTAGACTCCTTTGTTTTCTGTTGAACCAAACAAAACATAAAGATTGGGGATTTTTTCTTCTTCTTTCTGGTGTGTGATTGCTTGTTTGGTATGAGTTTTGCTTAGATCTATGAGTTTCTTGCGTTGTATTTGATTTTTGTGGTTGATCTTGTGTGTAATCTTTGACTGTTGCGTTTGTTTGGAGCGAGATTCACATGAACTTCGGTAGCTAACTACTATCTGCATCCTCTTCGTTTTTCATGAGGGATCCCTAATTGGAATGTTGCATCATATAACTACTATCTGCATTTGGATTCTTCTGCTTTGAATCTCGTATCCTCACAGTTATGTTATATTTGTTTGCCAGAATTTGAGGTTGCGGAAGAGTGCGAATTGATAGAGCAGATTATGATTACGGGCTGGCTGCTTGTGGAGCTCCAGAGCTACAATGCAAGCTGATGTAAAGTCCACAAAATCAGTTTGTAGAACCTGCTGAGGATATGGGGTCCGTTTTAGAGCTTAAAAATAGCTCAAAACAGCAGAACAAGATTACCGCAGAGGACACTATTGTGCACCCCCAAGCGAATCGGAGAACAAAGCATCAAGAAAAGGTGAAAGTGAGAGCTGGTGTTGGTTCGGCAGGAAATGATGCTCATCACAAAGCCAGACAAGATGGAACTGATAGTGTCTTGGTCCAAGAAAAATCTTTGGGAAATCTGAATAGGCAGAGTAGGAAGGAGAAAGCTGCCAAAGTTGATGAGCTTGTAAGGCACATGTCAAACTTGCCTGGTTATCTTCAGCATCCTGAGAGAGGGGAAAAACTGCCAGAAAAGGTTTTGAATTTTGGAGTTCTAGATTGGTCTCGGCTAGAAAAATGGAAGCATAAGCAGAAGCATTCCCCAGGAAAAGGTAGCCATAATACACCTTTGGAAAATATTGCTGCAGCATCTATATCGTCTGGTCTTGTTCGACCTGCGTCACGTCCTGATCAACAGTCTCCACGCTGTTCTAGTCTCAAGTCATCTCAAAAGGATGTCCTTGCTCAGGGTGTCAAACCTTCTGCTCAGAGTGTTGTGCGCTTCCAAGACTGTGAAACCCCTTCAAAGAATGGCATTAATGGGCAGAAGAAGATACCCTTCCCCAACAGGTCTTTTGGTAGAAATCACTCCGATATAATGCTTGATAAGGGAAAGGGAAAGAGTTCAGCTCAGAGGATCAGTTCAGTAAGGGAAGCTGCACCAGGTTCGAAAAGTTATGGAGTCTCATTCGGTCAAAAGGAAGATTTGAGCAGTTGTGACAGTCAGGCCAAGAAGACAAAGGAGTTGCAAGAGTCAGATATCAAGAGAAAGAATATTGATGAAACGATCATTTCAGAAACAGGATCTCATTCTTCAAAATCTCAAAGTTATGACGTCTTACTCAGTTCAAAGGGAAAGACGATTGCTTGCGATGACAAAACTGAGAAAAGTGTGGAAGAGTTGCCAAAGTTAGATAGAAATCTAGCTCATCAGCCTTGTCCTGTTGAAGAGAATAACATTGTTCTCCTTCCACCAAAGGCATTTCCCCAAAGTAGCTCTCCAAAAGTACTCCAGCTTTCAAAACCAAGAGCATCCTGTGATGTGCATTTGGCAGAAGCCAATAAGATTAGCTTCTCAGGTGACTTTTCTACCAGCGAGATGGACTTTGAAGAACAATATTCTGAAGTTCCACATTCATGCCCACTGCCTTCTGCAGGGAAAAGGCTTACCAGTTCAAGTTTCGATATATCCAAAACATTGGATCAAGAAGATGTTGAACTGTCAACTAGAAAAGGCAGACATCCATCACCCAATCGCCGATTTAGCTTCAGCTTGGGGCGGCTTGGTAGAAGTTTCAGTTTCAAGGAAAATGCAGCTGTACCAGAGTCAAGTTCCACATATATGACTGTCAAGTCAGGCCCTGTGAGACCCGAAACTTCTGATTGTTCAGATAATCCAAAGGGAGAGAAAACAAGTAGTCATAACAGAGCTAGGTCTAGCCCATTGAGAAGGTTGCTAGACCCAATACTGAAGCACAAGGGGGCAAATCCACTCCATTCTGCTGAAGCTGTTAAGGCTATGAAAGCAAATCTTAATACCTTCGTCCCTAGGTCAATTAATGTCAGTGAGTCGTTACAAAAAGAGAAGCGTGAGGCATCATCTGTCCAAGCATTGTTGCAGTTAACGATGAAGAATGGACTTCCTTTGTTTAAATTTTTGGTTGACAGGAGCAGCAACTGTTTTGTGGCAACCATGAAAAATTCATCTGAGAAGGATGATTTTGGCCAGAACTTTACATTTTACTGTGTGAATGAAATCAAGAGAAAAGTTGGCTGGATGAGTCAAGGAAGTAAAAGCAAAAGTTGTGGCTATGCATACAATGTTGTTGGTCAAATGAAGGTTTCAACCTCTGATTTGTCTGATGTTAATGGGCAGAACTTCTGCAAACATATAATAAGAGAGTCTGTTTTGTTTGGTATGGAGCTAAGACAGCAGGCAAATCAAGAAGCACCACAATTCATGCTAAATAGGGAGCTTGCCGCTGCTGTTGTCACGATACCTAGCAAAGATCTGAGCAATGAGGAAACTATGGAGAAGGGCAGCACCAAGTGTTCACCAGAGCACGGATTGTCTTGCAACTGGGAAGACAGTAGTATAGTCATACTTCCAGGCGGCGTCCATAGCTCACCAAACAAAGGAGAGCCTTCGCCATTAATTGCCCGTTGGAAATCTGGTGGATCTTGTGATTGTGGAGGTTGGGATGTTGGTTGTAAATTGCGTGTTCTCTCAAACCAGAACAAGTGCCGTCAGAATTCCAAGACAACCACAGCTTCTCCTAGTTCGGATCATTTTGAACTTTTCGCCGAGGTACTACTCTTTTGTTTTCAGCTAAGCACTGTCTACCTGCACAATAAGTAATGCTATTATAACCGATTTACATGTTGGTCTATGTACTTCATTTCAGGGGGAAGCTCAGGAAAACAGGGCAGTCTTCAGATTGGAACCAGGGAAGGATGGAACCTACTCAATCGAATTCAATACGTCAATTTCTTTGTTGCAAGCATTGTTCATCTGTGTTGTCATATTTAGCAGCCAGAAGCCATCAGATATGTCCGAAGCAAAAGTTTCTCAGGAGGCGACTTTGAATGGAAATAGTGGAATCCAGGTGACCACGCCATCAAAGTATGCTCAAAATCCACCTCACTCCCCTGTTGGGAGAGTCTAGTTTTGTGCAAGGGAAGCCATTCTGTTTTTCAAGTCCAACCATCAATGGGCTTGAAATAAACGAGGAAGCAGTAGAAGAACTCCTCGGTCTCATAGTGAACACAAGCCATCGTTGTGTGAATCTGCTGAAATTGTTTAGGGAGACTTTAACAAGAGTACCTGTTGCAGAAAATGAGTATGACCATTGTGATTCTGTTCTGGTTGTACCACTGTACCGATATTACCATCTGTAAAGGAAAAATTGTCGTTCAATAGAAAACTCGGAAACTTTCAACATTTTTGGAAAATTATGTAAATATGCTTTATGCAAGGGGCGTTTCACTCATGATAGCAAAATTCTCCATCCTTGTTAGTTGCATGCACCTCTTATTTTCTGTAAACTTGCACCTTTTTTTTTTGGGGTAGACTGGTAGCCCTGTGATTAATTTGATATTATCAGTGCTTGTACCATCCACTATTATAGAACAGAACTGAAAATGTAAAATTGATAATCTGCAATTCATATACGGTAAAGAATAGTACATAAAGGTTCACAAATCGCCAACCAAACATGGACAAAAATGGCAATTGAGAGGGAACTCGTACATCACATATGTGCTATAGTCTGTAAACTTCACAAGTCTATAGGTGAAGCATGATGAACAGAGATAAACCATTGACCATCAATCCTCTCGAACACATTTGTTACAAACTGTCCTCCCCAACTGCTACCTTTTGTCTTGACCAATTCCACACAAGAAACAAACCCCATATCCCCTCTAACATTAGCGTTTACATCCTTCAGCTCAATCTGTAGTGGAAATTCATAGTTCGCCCATACGTAGTCCCAGCTAGTCATAACATCCTCATAACCATATATCCCACGTGCACCCGGGTGTACACAACAGACTTCATCCCGTTTGGCCCAAAGAGATTGCATTGCAGCCAGATCCCCTATTCTGAATGACTCGTAAAATCGAGAATTTGCTGCTAAAACAGAAGTCATACTATCCTCCCGCAGAAGTCTTAGTCTATCCCTAATTTCTGCTGCCTTAGCATAGTTCTCCTCTGCAATGGCAATATCTAGATCCCGCGTTAAGGTTTCTGCATCCAATATGATATTTTCGCTAACTGAGCTATCCTTTGAATCATCACATTTCGCACTGGATGGTTTTAACGATCGCAAACCAGAGGTGGGAAGAGAGGATGCTGCACTGGAAAAAGTCAGGATTAGAAGTATTCAATTGGATGCTAGATTGCACTGAAGGTTAATGGACTTGAAGCTATGATAACACCATGGGGAACCATTACGAGTCAAACCTTAACAACGGTGATAAACATACAGATTATAGTGGAAAGGCTAGAAAAACTTACTGGATTGTTCAGTTCGCAATTTGAGACGACCATCTCCAGGCAAAAACTGAAATCTATGCCCTCTTTCAAGAGTATTTGCTACAACTAAATTGTATTTCCTCGATGGTAAAGACAGATGATGAAGCATCCCCGAACTATAACATGCACACGGCAAGCTGTTAAACTCCTTAAAAGAAAGATTTCCCTAAAAAATAAGGTCAACATCAGTCTCAATAACCTCAACTGAGAATACAAAACGAGAAAATTGAACGCAAAAGAAATCGAAGATTTTCTTCGAATCCTAAAAGAACCCAAACATTACATATGAAAATCTTTGTAGGATAGTTCACATATTCTATAATGTCTTCCGGTATCAAATTCCACCAACCTTCGTTATTAGGATTATCGTCAATTCTAAAGCAAATTCACGCACTTTGCTTCTGTTTCTTTCATTTTTGATGAAAACCATTACATATAAGAGATTTCAAACAATCAATTTTGACATGGAAATGCAGAAACAAAGTGGGTTTCTTTCAAAGTTCAAAACTTTAACACATACGACCTTAAGCTTTACACAAAACCTCAAGCTATCTGATCAAATTGAAGCGAAAGTACACTTCTTTACGATAAAGAAAACATAAATTAACATTCTTGCATCAATCATACGCCATTTTACAGCTAAATATACATGAAATGGGCCAAATGGTAACATAATTAAACAATATCAACCCAGCTTTTTCAAATTGGGGAATCATACAGATCAACACGAAGTATACAATATAGAAGAAAAGCATAAGCACAACTCACATTTAAGCAGAAACTAGATCCATGAAGCGCCATGATGAATGTGTATTCTTGCAATACAACCCAGAATTGTATAATATGAGTTATGGATAAGGGTTAGGGTTAGGGCTGAGAAAAGGCTTCTGCCTTTTGAGAGAAAGAACCAGAAGAAAGAAATCTAGGAGGGGCATTTGAGACCTGAGAGGATACAGTTCATTTATTTGGGCTTATCTGAAATGGGCCTGCTCAAATAGATGGGCCATCTTTTGGACCTTCCAGAAAAGATGTCATTTTCGTTCTGGAAACAAAGATGGGTTCCAAGAAACTTCTGGGGACGATTGCATGTTACCTCCAATGGTGCTGTTGGCTCCAAAAGACATTCCAAAATTAGTAAGAAGATTTCTTAGGGATGAAAATAACAATAATGTGAATGCCCATCACTTTCCTTCCTGTACTTGGAAGAAGAATAGCATAAGATATTGCTACTTTGCTTTGTTTTTGTTTGGAAGTTTCAATAGCTCAAGTTTCACATCTTTGACAACCCATTTTCTTGTTATTTTATACACAAATGGAGGGGGTGAGGAGTAATGCAAAATTCACATGCCATGTTTGATCAAGACCTTAAGAGTAGTACTATATAATCAATTTTTTTTTTTTTTAATGCATATTTTGACCAAGTGTTGCTCAACTTGCTCAAATTGTACAAGTCAAGAAGATGGGTCAAAGAAAATTAGAAATATAGTTTTGTTTTGTAAACATCAGTCTTCCGTACACCCAAAGTCAACAATGGCCCTTCAAGATTCAAGGATGAAGCAGCATATTTAGAAAATCTGTTGAATTTTTTTTAAGCGTGTAATTTTATTTTGTACTCGTCAGGTAAAATAAAAGTTATTTTTTTAGTTTGTATCATGTTATTCAAAAAAAGTTTCAGTTTTCTCTTTAAAGTAACAAAATAACATTTTACTCGTTAAATCGAGACTTTCTGAATAGTGAAATGCAATGTAAATAACACTTTTCAAAATTGTGTAGTGCGGCCTTGAACATGCATGGACAGCTTTTTGAAAGACCATATCATGGTCCATGGGATCTTTTAGAGGTCTACCATGGAAGAAGCTTTCTTTCTTTCTCCTCAATTGTAGATTTGCAGAGACTACATAGAACAGATATTTGTTTTCGGTGGTGATAGAAAATGACTGGTCATGTTGCATAATTACAAAGTGGCTTCTTCCCTGGTCCTAATTAGGTCAAGTTGATCCTTCAAATTTGTTGGCTTGCTAGTTTTAGACATACAAGTATCCTTGCATACAAGTAACAAATGGAGTCAAGCTTTGCCCATTGAACAAGAAGTCAAGAACATCAGTCGTCCCAGTTAGTTGGGACCTTAAGATCATTTCAACCACATTCCAAACCTTCCAAAAACCCTAGAGATTCTTAAACATACATAGCAGCTTAATCTAAATTAGCAAGTTACAAAATCGTTGATTGATATGAATTTCATTTACATACTAATTAATCATAGTTTCATTAATCAAGGCTGGAGGGTAGCCGCACCAAGCCCTCATTTCACAAAAAAAAAAAAAAAAATCATACAATCATTAGTCATTTATATGAGCTATTAGCCTATTATAAATAGTTGACAATCGATAGATCTATAATTTAATACGTACATGATAAGATTCGTGGATGTGGTTTAAGTCCAATTTGAATTATTCGAAATACAAACGACTAATGCTACATTATGGTTGCCATATCCATCGATCACACACGCCACGTATGCGTAGTGAAATTGGAATCTGAATATGCAGAAACATAGGAAGATATGGAAATCTTGAATTTTTGGCATATATAGAAATAAGGAAGATGCAGAAGTAGCAGGACGACGACTAGTCGTTATCAAATGGAAGAAGCCGCCTTGGCCGTTGGTTATTGTCGTTGGCCTCTGCATCTGAGTATTTGACCTCCCCACCACCGTTCACTCATTCTTTCTCCTTTATAATTTCTAGTCCATTTTGTGGCACCATTACCTCCCGTTGACAAAGTCATAGACGAAACTACCCTTTAGATGCTTATTCAAAGGGGTAAATCATATGAGATTTTATGCATTTTCATGATTAGGGAAATATCGATGAAGTTAATTTTTAAACAACAATAATAAGAAAAAAGTAACCATGTTTTTCCCTTTTATAGCCTATTCTCTTGTCAAACAGTGAGACTATTGCACAAAACTTAGTGTCATAGTATGTCACCCGTAGTTTCGACCTATTTTTAGCTCGTATTTTCTTTACCTCATGTAAAATCATAAAAATATTAAAAATACAAGTAAGAAGTAAATATCATTTTTACTTTGAGTGAAGTACAATACGTGAGTCTTGAAAATATCAATAACTCAACACTTCCCATAACATTTACGAAATGCCAAATCTGAAGAAATTTTTTTTTCTTTCGCCAAATGGAAATAAGCCTTATTGTAGGCAATAGCTCCATTATTAATGGCATCTTATGATGTTTAGGTGGATTACATTACTAGCCGGTAGCCACCAATTAACTCCTCATCCATTATTATACTCTTCAAATTTCCAATTACAAACTATGCGAATTAAAATTGAAAAAATATAATGAAATTTTTTTTGTCCTGGATTGGAGAATCGAACCTGTTTAATCATACACAAGAGGTACGGAAATTTACACCAAAATGGTAAAAAAAAGTCGTTGGAGGGTAGCGCAGTACAAAAATTCAGAGAGACAGACGGTGGTAATGTAATGTATTATGCACATCAAAATTAACCCCCACCACATACACATAACAATTAACCCCCACCGTCAATCATTAACCCCTACATGCACGTACGTCCCACGTGCTTTTGTTCCTCCTTCCTCCATTATTACCACACCGAGTAATAATTCTCGCACATTCATCCAACTCTACAGATCTTTTTAGTTTCCCAAAAGTAATGAAGAACATCCAAAGAGTTTTAGGAATAAGTTACTCTTGCATTTTCTTAAGTTCATATTCTTTTTGATAAAGCGACAAACTTAGTAATTAATAATACATTCCATAAATAATATATTAATAATACAATTAAAATTTAAAAGAGAAATAATAGTCTCAAATGATTAAAATATAATAGCATAAAAATGTAGACAAATAATGTTATCGAACCCAAAATAATGGTTCGTTTTACACATGTTGATTGAAGCTTATTAAAGTAGTCCAAATATGAAAAAACGACAAAATCAACAACTGAGCGAGAATATCATATCCACAAGCAAAGCAGCAAAGAAGTTTACATGAAGTTTTCATGAGGCTGATCTTCAACCATCATCCACCCGGATAAAGCATCAAAATAAAAGAGAACAGAGCTCAAATAGTAATCATCATGGTAAATGAACATTTGTCTGAGGCCTAAAAACTCGAATCACAATTATTTACACCTATGATTTTCATTGTGATTTGAAAATAAAAGTAATCAACTCCACGAAAATAGGTTTCATTCCTCTTATGACTTAACCCAATCATTTTCTCCCCTTTGGTAACTACAAACCGTAAAATATGTAATTACTCACAAAAAGGAACACTTTAGAAACTCAGTAAGCGGACGCGGTATCCCAAACGCCCGGCACCAAAGACGTCATTTCGCTTTTCCCACTAACAACGTGGACACCAACGTAATTAAAACCCCATAACTCATTAGCTATGATTAATCAGCTTCTTAAACCCAGAATTAACCCCAAGATAATTAATTAATAAAACAAAAGCAGGCTGTGGCCGGACGGACGGTCACGATTTACCGCCTCTTCCGCGTCCGCACACTCCCCCACTCTAAAACTGTAATACAAAATTGCCGCCCTCAGAACCAGAATATCTGCCCTTTCGCCTCGTTTCCTCAATTTTAATTTTTTTAATTAATCAATAACACGCAAAAAGAAGTCCTTTTCTCAAAAGGACTTTTTCTCTCTCTAAAATCCCTTTGTGTTTATTAAGCCATAACTTCTTTGTTAGTGTTTGAATTGGAATCGTTTTTTATTTTATTTTTTTATATTTTGGTTTCGTTCTTGTTCATCTCCTCTTGTTCTCTCTCTCAACTGTCGCCCCCGTGTTGAACTCGCGTGCTGGCCCCAGCGCTACTAGACAGACCCTGAGAGAGAGAGAGAGAGAGAGAGAGAGACGAAACCCGCCCCTCCATTCATAAAATTAAAAGGAATCAAAATCTCTAATTTCAAAAGCCACTTTTCGCAAAAGCGTTTCCCGATTTCATAGAAACGATTCAGAGCCCCTCAGCACCAGCGACTGGTCTTCTTCTTCTTCTCCTTCGTCCGGTTCGTTTTTCCGGTTTAGATCTCTTTTCCCGATTCGTTTTGTTTGATCCATTTCACAACCGCCGAGACGACGACGTTTTGGAGGGATCGGGATGAGGTTGACTCTGTGAAGTAATATGGAAGTGGTGGTTGAACCTATAATAATAACTGCAAGAAGATTTAGAAGAAGAAGATGACGCTTTACATTGGTCGCGAGTCGTCCAAGGTTGGTTTCGAACTTTTCCGCTTTGCACCAGCATTTATTAGCTTTTTCAAAATTTTAAAACATATAATCAATTTCTGCTTTTGTTACTCGTCACTGATTTCGTCGTTTTTGATTTGTGAAAGCTTTGGAAGAGGATTTGCGCTGAGGTAGTCACCGAGATCAATCTCCTCGCCGCGAATTGGAAGTATCTTCTTGCCGGCCTTGTTGGTCAGGTGAATTTTTCGAATTCAATCGCTGTTTTCGTTTCGAAATTTCGAAGCTCTTTGTGGATTTAGTTTATGATCGTGGATGAACACTGGTCCTACTTGGTTGATTCGGATTGAAAATCATTTTGAAAGTTGTAAAAGTTACAGAGTCATGATTTGTCACATTTTCTGAACTTTTGAGGAAGATGCATGCTTTTGAGCATTAGAAAAAGTTCGTGTCAGTTTAAACAGGTGGTTACGGTTAAGGCTGGTGAGAGTTTTGGATTTCGGAGCTGATTCTAGTTTTCTAAACTTTTTTGATGCGTAGCGTTCAGTCCATGAGACTGCTAAGCTCTTTGTAATTTGGAAGGAGATGCTTTGAATGTCATTCTGTTGTTCATTTGTGATTCTCCGAGTCTTCTTCATTTGATATGTGTGTCTTATATGGCTAATTCTTGTTGTTTACAGTACATACATGGTCTAGCAGCTCGAGGAGTTCATTACATACATCGTCCGGGGCCAACACTGCAGGATACTGGTTTCTTTCTTCTTCCGGTTGGTGCCTTGTGAACTTTTGTTTGGAAATGCTGTCTTACATTCAATTTTGTGTGGTTTGTTGTATTGACTTTTTTTGGTGTTTGCAGGAGCTTGGGGAAGAGAGAGCTTACATCAGTGAAACCCTGTTCACCTTCATCTTTTTATCCTTTGTCTTGGTAAGGTTCATTATGTCATCTTTGCGATGCTTTCATCTCTATAGCGTATTGTAATGTGCCTGTATTCTGTTCAATCTCTGGGGGATGTAGTTGTAGACTTGTAGATAGACCGAAAATCGATTTTTATTTTCAAATGACAATCAATTTGATGTATGTTTCTTTAAGCTGGCCTGAATATAAAGTCTAATGTACCATCCGAATTGACTACTAAATTGTTGCTTTTCTCTTTCAAAGAGCTTCCTATATGAGAAAAGCTGTTTTGTAGCCCTAAAGTTTTATGGTCAATATGCTTAACCGACTCAATTAATCTGCACATAACGTGAATAATAAAAAATTTCATTTTTTTCCTCTTTAAAGTTTCTTCATATACTATTTTCTTTTTCAATCCTTCAAAAAATCCAAAGTTTAGGGGTGTTTTACACAAGACTCTTTTGTAGAGTGAAGCACTTGAACTTGGCTTATTATTTGCCGCCATGCTGTTTTCAGTTTTATGGTTGTTTTTCCTTTTCAACGTTCTTGCTGTCTTTCTCTTTGAATGATTAATTTAAGCATTCATCTGATTTGTCCTCTTCTATTGTGGTCTTGCTAGTTTCACTTGTGCATGTTCTGTTTACATTATATAATTTCTCCTAATGTGGTGCATGTTCTGTTGCAGTGGACTTTTCATCCTTTCATTTTCAAGAGCAAAAAGATATACACAGTTCTAATATGGTGTAGGGTTCTAGCATTTTTAGTGGTAAGTGATGGTTATTGCATTTCTGCCTATCCTATTTCATGTTTTTCTTTTGGATTTTTATTTTACCCATAGTGATTTATGAGAATGTTGGTTGAAATGGCAACTTTCCTCTATAAATAGAATTTGAGAGCTTGATTTATTTTGGTTTGTAACTATTCTCACCCTAGTACCTGATTTTGCAAATAGGTGAGAAACTTAATGACGTTGATGTAGTTCTTTTGGTTCATTTGATTTTTGGAATCTTATTAGATTTTTTTTTCTTTATGTAATTTTTTTGGCGTACCTTTTTGAACTGATGAATATAAGTTGGGCAGTGTTGTTATTGTTTTGTGTTTGTGTATGTTAAGTTCTGTTTGGAATAGAGAAAATGAGACATCATTTCTTTTTTCTTTTTATTTGTGCGGTGAACATATTGTCATACAGTCCCAACATCTTTTTTTTTTCCTCTCTCATAGTTGCTACTGTTTGTTGCAGACTTGTCAGTTTCTTCGAATCCTCACATTCTACTCCACCCAGCTTCCTGGTCCAAATTACCATTGTCGTGAGGTAGGTTGATTGTTTATTGGTTAAGGTCTTGATGAAATGTAGCGTATGCTATGATGTGAACTAAGTTAAGTGACAGGCTATATCTTAAATATGCAGGGCTCTAGACTTGCTAGGTTGCCTCCTCCAGAGACTGTATTTGAGGCCCTTGTGATCGGTAAATTTATTTTCTTGAGGTCTTTTGTTGCATTGGGCCTTATACTTTGTCCTGATTTGCATTTCCTATTTATGCAGTTCCGAGGGGTGTACTATATGGCTGTGGCGATTTGATTTTTTCATCACACATGATCTTTAGTCTCACCTTTGTGCGCACTTATCAGAAATATGGCACACAAAGGTAAAATATGGGTTACCATTTACTGGTCTGTGTTGAATTGAATATAAATTCAATCTGGATTTTGCCCAATTTTTAAGTTTCTCACTCAGTTACTCATTGTGATCATTGCAGATTTATAAAGCAGTTGGCTTGGATGCTCGTTGTGATCCAGAGTTTGTTGATTGTGGCATCCCGCAAACATTACACAGTTGATGTTGTTGTTGCATGGTAACAAGAGTTTTATATTCTTCACGTTCATGCACGTTTTTAAACATACAAAATAATTGTTTCTGAATTCTCTTCTTGGCTGAACAATATGGTTTCTCCAGGTACACTGTGAATTTGGTTGTATTCTTTATCGACAAGAAATTAGCAGGTTAGGATGTCTCCGTTTTCAATTTCTTGATATTTTTGGTTACACCTCTGGAGCAGTGGTAGTGACTGAGTTGTTGATGCAGAATTACCTGACCGGACAGCTACATCATTGTTGTTACCACTAAGCACGAAGGACAAGGACAGCAAGACTAAAGAAGAGAATCACAAGCTATTGAATGGAATGTCTGGAGACCCCGCTGATCGGGTATAGTAATCTCATTATATTATCATTTCTGTGTAAATCATCATTCTATTATCTGGTCTGGACCAGCATTGACAATCTTGCTGTCATATGTCTCCAGAGGCAAAGAACTCAAGTTAATGGCAAGATTCTAGAAGACGGAAACACAGTAGTGCATGCCGATGCTACAATGAACGGTGCATAGAATGGAACGACTTTGCTGCAAAACAGGAGAGCTCTGCTTAAATGGCTATGGTTTGGTTAGGAGTCTTTAGGACCTTGGCTACGCCACATGATTTGTTGTATCTCTAGTGGAAATGAAAATCAAACTCGGCTATAGTTTTTTCACATTTTTGCAGTCCTCTTCTGTTCTATTTAAGATCATGATCAGCATGTACCATGGACTTACATTGTTCATAGAGAATGAAAATCTTCTGTGCTTTATGAAAAGAGAAGAAACGTTGTAAAAGGAAATGCCATCATCCTCATGTCACAAAGATACGAGGCATTATTGCTTACATGATTTTTTATACCTCTTTTTACCTTGGTTTTTAACTTTCGGAGTAGTCTTTTCACTGTTTCAAAGTGATGGATTTTGGTACTTGGGGTGAGCTGTAGATTCAAGTTGTCTGTTTCGGAACATGGTTTGATTTGTATTACCCCCCAGTGTCCTTGGCCTGCATATTTCGCAATGCACTGCAAAACTGAGTCAGCACCTCACATGCCTTCTCTTCCTCTTATGATCTTATCACGTGGACCAATAACGTGCCTTCCTGTCTCTCTGCATCATCGCCATCACATTTGACGCTATAAACTTTGGGTTTTTCTTGGTCTTCTATTTAATTGCAAAATATCCATATTAAAATCATTCAGAAATCTAGACTTGTGCAAAAGCAAGAAATTCAGTTCTCAAAATCTTAAAGTAATTTGTCATCGAAAAAAAATAAAATTTAAAAGTAATTTTTTGAAATTGATCGGAAGAGAGAGAAAATATATTTCTAATCGGTTTCTACTGTAATTTAAATGATAAAACAAACGTCTATTTTGTAATGATCTAGATTTGATGTTTGTAAAAGAGAGAATGTGAGTATTTGTATTCTTTCTAGTAATTTATAATGTAATGTAATTTAACTATCAGAAGTGGTTTTTCTGTATGAATTATCTTTCTGTCAAATTAAAAATTTCTAGATCATCTATCAAGCACTTGTATTGACAAAAAACACAACCTATTATAGAATTTAATTAAGATGTGACTGTACCACATCAGTTGCCACTTGAGCTGTGATGCAAGTGGTATCTAAATAATTCACTTAAACATTATTCATCGTGCTTAGGCAAACACAAGTATACTGTATCACCTAAAAGTGAAATGCAATCATTCTTATATGATTCAGTAACTATTTTTCAAGAATAAGTCATCCATGTAGATCTAAATTGAAGAATTTTTTGGTCGTTAAATAATAGGATAAAAGTCTACAAAGTTGAAAATGTGAATACCAACTATATACCTAGCTGGTTCTATATTCAATTTTATGATTAGGTAAGCACCCTTTTAAATGGATAAGCCACTTTACAACACAAACACAAACAAATGCCTCTAGTTTAGTGGATTACATCACACATTGCGAATCTAACTGGTTATTTGGACACTTGCAAGTTGCAACTGTACATAATACATTAGATCCAACAAACAGAATTATACAGATTTGTAATTTGGATTTAATCCAGTCTAAATCAAGCTTTAGCACCAATCCATCATTACAAAGTAGATCTTTATCTTTATCCTTTTAATTATCATATAGTTTCTTTGCTTAATAATTTTGCCGTATCACAGCGAATTGTGCTTCTTCCATGTGAGCTTTTTTCCGGTGACATACACTTGACAGCATAGTGACCCCAACTGCCCCACCTGTGCTATTACCAGAAAGCACGCCGGCGCAATTTAAGCGCCAAAAGCTGGTCAAAAAAGAGAACCAGAGGCTGAGGGAGCATCGTTAAGTATGATTATGAACAAGGGGTGCAATATCATCACGATCTCTTTAGTTTTTATGTAAAGGGGGTGGTCGTGGTCCTATAAAGACCCCCATATGGGTGCATGTTCCACTGTTGCTACTTAAGTAGCAACAGACACTTGGGGTCATACGGTGTCTCCGATCATGCATTACTCAATTTCCGGTGGTTTAGTCAAGATGTTTGATTGGGATTCTTGGATACAAGTAACATGCGCGCCTACATGCAGATTTGTGTGGTTGGGTTTTGAAAGCTAGCTAGGGTTAGATAGATGGGACTTGTGATGCTGTAGGAGTGTAGGATGTGAACCTAGGGGTCTGGAAAGTTGGAGATGATTATGGTCTTTCTATAATTTGGAATTGTCACCCTCTTGAAGCTAAAGAAAGGAACCTTGTCGACCTATTTTGGTTGTCTTAATTGTACTTGTAGTGTTAATGGTTGAAGTTTCGTGTTGGAGGTTCCTCGCATGTTATGGCAATAATGGAGGAGAGAAGACTTTAAAGTGTGATAATAGTTCTTGTGTTATTTCTCATTTATACAACTTTTTGTGTACAGAATATAACTTCAAATTTGAAAAAAAAAATCGAAATAAGAATGAGTAACTTTTGAAAATCAAAAATCACTCAAAAGTAAAAATCTTCTTAAGGAATTTTAGTTCTAAAAGTTAGGATTACCAACTTCACCACGAATCCTACTATATTTTGATTTCTAAAATGTTAGTATACGAAGAGATTCACAAAAAATGAGAACGACTCTCATAATCTCATATTTTATATACTTCTTCTGAATTAGTAAATATGTTCGATCAAACAATAGTAATCAAATTGAAGCTCATGTTGAGATAATGTATGATCCAGCATCAGTTATTATTCTAATGTCACTTTTCACATACAATGTTGAGTAAGATTCTAAAATTCCCCTCAACAATTAAAAAAAAAAAACTCAGGGTGGGAAGAAGTGACTACCCACCCCCGGACCTCCCTCAAGGAGTTTAGTTCGTACAATGATCGCTTCATTAAAATCTCCGATAGGATCGACTCCTTAATTTGATAATTTCTGCGACTCTCATTCCAGCTTAGTAAACATACTCATCAAACCAGAAGCATAATGCGAAATTAGTACTAGATAATAAAGTTCTTGGATTAGTGATAAGCAAGAGAGACAATTGGCCCATTAGCAATGAAGTCCATTAGCTAATATTATGTTAACAGGTCCACTCCTTGTGATAGGCCTAATCAAAACGCCTTTGCGGCCTTTGCCTACCAACTAATACATACTTGCATCTAAAATCAAACAAAAGAGAAACAATAATTGGGTCAACATTGTCATACTAAGGAAGTGAGGATCATCTTGAAGTAGTTAAGAACCAACTACCAAGTTTGACTAGATTGTAATTTACTCATAGTAGATTAAAAATGCCTTCTTTCTCTTCTTAGTTCTTACTAGTGTGGGTAAATAGAATTGGTCCTATGATAGTGAACAAGTTATCAAAGAGAATAAATTGATAGGGACCATATAGCAAAACTAATTAGATGGACAATCCTATTAATGCCCACCTCTTCATCAATTCCTTTGTTTGACTTTCTTGACTCATTAAAGAATAAAAGACTGCCATTAATTTGACCCCTAATCAAACACACTAAACCAAACCACTAAACAATTTCTCCTCTTGAAGAAATGATGGCATTGCAGACAATCACCAGAAAGCACACAGTGGAAGGAGAAAAAAAAAAAAGGACCTTCCCTTTTGCATCCCTTTGCATTTTTTGCTTCACATAAAGTCTCTCTCTCTCTCTCTGACACTCACACTGTGAAAGCCTCATACCCAACACATGAAAACGTGAGGGACACACTGAGCCTGATCATAATAATGGCTTCCCAAAATCCCAAATAGTAATAATAATAATACATTAAACAATTTCAGAACCCATTTATTTTCTTTTGTTTCTTTTATATTCCCTCTTCCCCTCTTACTGAACTTACTGAACCAGATCATAGATATTTGCAGCAGCAGAGAGCTCAGAGCTGTGAAGCAAAGCAAACTGAATCAACTTTGGATCCACAGCTCACTCTCTCAGACTCTCTGAGCTATGATATCCACCCTCTGATCATCCCCACTTCTCCACTTCCACTCACTCTCCACCGCTTGATCTTTCCGCAATGGGAGCCCGCTGCTCCAGATTCTCTCTCTGCTGGTTCCACTCCCACCTTAAACCCTCCGTCCTCGAATCCACCGACCTCGGTAAGTAACCCATTCAAAGCTCACACCTTTTTGTTCTGTTGTTTCTGTTTTTGCTTTTGGAGAAAAGAAAAGGAGCAAAGCTTTGATTGCGTTCGTTGTTGTTTGCAGAGAATGGGGGCGGCAAAAGCGACAAAAACTCGTGCCCGAGCTTCACCGAGTTCAGCTTAGACCAACTGAAAGCCGCCACGTGCGGCTTCTCCTCCGACAACATAGTCTCCGAGCACGGCGAGAAGGCCCCCAACGTTGTCTACAAAGGAAAGCTCGACAACAACGCCGACCGTTGGATCGCCGTCAAACGCTTCAACAAGCTGGCCTGGCCCGATTCTCGCCAATTCCTCGTCCGTAGTTTAACTTTTCTCTCTTTCAAATAATAAAGTTTGCTCCTTTTTTTTTTTCAGTTCAGTAATGCAGTAAAAGTTTGTTCCTTTTTTATTTTTGAGTTGAGTAATGTGATAAAGTTTTGTTCTTTTTAATTTATAGGAGGAAGCAAGATCGGTTGGGACATTGAGAAGTGAGAGATTGGCGAATCTAATTGGGTGTTGTTGTGAAGGAGATGAGAGGTTGTTGGTGGCTGAGTTTATGCCACATGAGACTTTGGCGAAGCATTTGTTTCATTGGGAGAGCCAGCCAATGAGATGGGCTATGAGGTTGAGGGTGGCTCTGTATTTGGCTCAGGCTCTTGAGTATTGTAGTGGTAAAGGGCGTGCATTGTATCATGATCTCAATGCTTACAGGGTTTTGTTTGATAAGGTAGTTCAGTAGGTTCTTGAACTCTTTTTTGTGAATCAATTTGTTTTTGCTGTTAGGGGATTTTTAACTTGGATTGGTTCACATTGGGTTGAGCAGGATGCGAATCCGAGGCTGTCCTGCTTTGGACTTATGAAGAATAGCAGGGATGGGAAGAGTTACAGTACTAACTTGGCCTTTACCCCACCAGAGTACCTCAGGACAGGTATGATTATTGCCTTATCGGACAATGTTGGAACTGTTGTGCATTTTTGCTAGAAGATTTGTTCGGCGTCAATGATTGCCTACCTGTTAGCAGCAACTAGTGGTTTAGTCACTCACAGACACCCCAACTTAGAACACCCATCTGCTAGAACTAGAATCTGACTTGGGGATGGTTTCAGTGAATTGGGTGTTGGATAATCAAAAGTTGTTTTGAGACGTTGAGTACATGAATTTGAATTCCATTGGTTGCTGACATGCGTAGAAACTAGCCTTGCAGAGCTCATCTCTTTACTATGAATTCCATTGGATTCAAGTATGATGTAATTCTGATACATTGTTTGGCTGTGTCTTTGGTTGGCAGGTAGGGTGACACAAGAAAGTGTAGTTTACAGCTTTGGAACCTTGTTGCTAGATCTTCTAAGTGGCAAACATATTCCCCCCAGCCATGTGAGTTTAATGATATTTGTCTTTTGTGAAAAATGTCAACTTGAATGAGAACTAATGTGTTAATTTTCTTTGGAGTCCAATTTTATGACTTCAAATATTGATCTGAGTTGATCATGTAAGAACACTTGGGGCTTACCATGTTTGCATGTCTTTTTTGAAGGCACTAGATCTTATTCGCGGCAAGAATTTCCTGATGCTGATGGATTCGGCTCTGGAGGGTAATTTCTCAAATGATGACGGAACCGAGTTAGTACGCTTGGCTTCCCGTTGTCTGCAATATGAAGCTCGTGAGAGGCCTAATGCGAAATCCCTTGCCACTGCTCTTATGTCACTTCAGAAAGAAACAGAGGTATGGTTTTGTATCATTATTGTTGGATATATGTCTTCTGTATGTCACAAAATTTTTAGTCTCCCTGATCCCTTGAACGCATATATAGGTTTTTCCTTGTAAATTATTACTCAGAGCCTAGTGGCTTGTACTAGTTGGCCAATACAATTGCTCTCTGTCACCACTGCCACTTTGCTGTTCCTTCTCTCTTTGATTATAATCGTTAAAGCCAAAGAAGTATCGCCATTCGTCTCATATTACTGTGGATATAGCAGGGATTGAACAACTGTAGCATAGTATGAAGTGCTGACCTAAGTTATATCTAGATTAATTATACATGTGCAATGTGCAATACATCAACTACTCCTCAAACTCACAGACCAACTTTAGTTTACATGTATAAAACTGAGTCATAGGTTGGACCTCAACTCTAGGGATGTTACTGCATAATGAACCTAAACATGAGCTGGCATTTATCTCCTCATGGTTTTAAACTTACTATCTCTATTACCATCGTAGTAGAAACACAAGCCTATAAATTGGGTTCCTCTTGTACATTATTACCAACTTCAACATCAGAAAATAATTATATGTTCGGTTACCCTTTTGTGTTTGTCGATCCTCTAAATGTTTGACCTTCTTGATTCTAACCTCATTTCTTTTCTGACTCAAACAAATAAAAGTAGGGAAGGAGAGAAGATTTTGTTGAATAATGAATTTAACTTTCCCACCATAAATTGTGCGTACGGTATAGTTTGTCAAAGCTAGCCTGCCTGAATAAAGGTTTCTGATTACATCGTTTCTGAGCAGGTTGCATCCTATGTTTTGATGGGTATCCCACAAGAAACTGCATCCTCAACACAGCCACTGTCATTAACTCCTTTTGGTGAAGCTTGTTTGAGAATGGATCTGACAGCCATACATGAAATACTGGAGAAGAATGGATACAAGGATGATGAGGGAATTGCTAATGAGGTCTTTTGTCCTAGCCCTAAACAGTATCTATTTTCTTTCTTATTCTTTTGGTAAATCTATTTGGTGCTAATTCTGCTTTTGGTGACTACAGCTATCTTTCCAGCTGTGGACTAATCAAATGCAGGAGACCTTGGATTCTAAGAAGAGTGCAGATTCTGCTTTTAGAGCGAAAGACTACGCAACTGCAATTGATTCCTATACACAAGTGAGTCCTCACTCTCAGAATAATCTTAGACTGGCGTGTAATAATCACGCTTTCATTTAACAGGCCTTAGTGAGTCTTCGGTTTGATAACATACTTTTGAGGCCTGCCTAGCGTGTGGCTAATCTGTTTTCGTTCTTCTCCCTGGTAGTTCATTGATTGTGGGACAATGGTATCACCAACGGTGTATGCTCGGCGTTGTCTGTCATACTTGATGAATGATATGGCACAAGAAGCCCTTGGGGATGCTATGCAAGCCCAGGTGATTTCTCCCGAGTGGCCCTGTGCTTTATATCTTCAAGCAGCTTGCCTATTCAAGCTTGGAATGGACAATGATGCACAAGAAACACTCAAAGATGGCACAAACTTGGAAGCCAAAAAGAACAGAACTTGATGTGTATAGGATGTTTTTCTTTCTATTTTTCTTTATTATCCAGGGCTTTACTATATATGTAGTCTTGTTTAGTCTTTTGTATCTATTCTTTTGATGTTATTATCTCCGTATATTAGCTTTGCTTATTTCACCCGAGGATTATTGGAAATTAACGTTTGCTTTGATAACTGTTGTTCTAGCGCCTTGTACTATTTTTTCATGCCTCAATGAAGATATGCAGAAGACCTTGCTGACCTGAGTCTGAAACATCATCATAGTGACTTATACTTTCAGATGTAATTATGAAATTATCCAGCAGTAAATTTGAATTCCAAACTCTTAACTTAATACTTTCATGATATTTTTATCCATAGAAGTGTCGTCAAGAGGACACGACCACATTGCGAGCGGTATATCCCTGTCCCCGACGATTCATCCATAAGAGCAAGTTGACCGGGCTCTCTCATGCCCGGGCACCACGTCAAAAGCAGGCCTGGGGGAGGATATTTTCACTATTCATGCTTCCCCCGGTGTTGGGGCAAGACCACAGTGGGAGGCCCACGACACCATCTCGGGCACCATGGTGACTGAGGCCGTGACCCAGGATGCCACGCTGGCCCAAAAAGAAGAGGTGAGGGGAGACGCGTCAAGACCCAAAAGTGCATGGCAGTCGCTTGTCCTCTAGAGGAAACAAGGCTGCAGCGCGTGGGAGTGGGGATTCTGTCAGGTTGTGGCATGTGGGTGGGTGACGTGGCCGGTAGCCATTGGAAGCCTTGAAAATGTGAAGCCAACGGTCCACAAATCTGGACCATTGGTTTTAATTATGAATGGGATCTAATGGTGAATGATTAAGGAGTTAGATAAGGTTAATATATATATATATATATATATAGTAATTAGTAACTGTTAGATTACAACGGTAACAAAAAAAAATATAACCAAAATTTCCTATAAATAAATTGTCGGTGGAGTTATAAAAAAAAAAAAAAAAATCGTCGGAAATTGAGTCGTCGGTGAATATATCATTTTTCTACCCATAAAATTTTCTTTTGTTGGATTTCCAAAATGTTCATCAGTAGTATTTATTTACATCATACATTTCATATTTACACTAAAAAAAATATTTGATGAACAGTAACTGACTGGTGACCCTGACCGGCTGACCAAACGGGTGGAAGCAAAGATCCAATGACAGTGAATAGTTTCCTACCCTGGTGACCCAACGGATGAACTTGCTCTAAGAAGTCTGGTGTCCCGTAAGACAGGTTTGTAGCCACCTGAGAATGCAACTCAAAGGATGAAGGTGTGAGCAGGGCCAGTGAGCAATAACGTAATCAAGTCTCTCCTTAGTCCTTACAAACAAGATATCGGGCTGCCTAATAGCAGCCGCTTCGAAACCAAATTGTTTCATAGAATGGGGTAATTTATAAACCAAACACAATTATACTTTCTTTTTCCAAAAGTCCTATCTGGGCTACAGCCCACCTTATCCCATGCCGGGGTTGCCATCTGATTGGTGTTAAAATTTGAACCAAGACCCATTTGAAGTTGATCAAAATTGAAATTGGTGTTTGATCTCAGATTCTCGGCTCTTGTAGCTAGATTGAAACTTTTCTCAAAATAGGTGTTCAAATTTCACTCCCCCTATAATAAAGCTAAAAGCTATATAGATATTTTTCCAGTTTTCACTTTGATAGTAATTTGAATGTATTGACATGAGGAATTAAGTTTATCATTGAATGTTTCGATCACAATCATCACATGGTCCGTCTTGTTTTAGTCAAGGATAAAACAAGATGATGTGAACGCACTATGGCCCCCAAACAACTGGAGAATCTATCTATAATCTATGGTTGGAAATCTATCGGCAATTTGAATGTATTGACATGAGGAATTAAGTTTATGATCCCAAACAGCTGGAGAATCTATCTATAATCTATGGTTGGAAATCTATCGGCAATTCCATCTACATTCCCTATTGATAGTCCAACAACCTAATAGATTTATAGTTTCTTCAACTCATTAAGCATTCTGCTCTCTTTTCACCAAAAAAAAAGAAAAAGGGATTCTGCTCTCTGTCTCAACTCTTAACTCTCTTTGAGTAGAAATCCATGGCTGAATTTCTTACTTTTGTTGCCGAGGAAATGCTGATCAAAGTGGCTTCACTTGCCACTCAAGATTTTAGTCTTGTATGGGGTTTCGATGGTGAACTAACAAACTTGCGTGAGTCGCTAAACATGCTTGTAGCTGTGCTGCGAGATGCTGAACATCCGCGACAAGATCAGGGCGAGGCTGTGAAGCGCTGGTTGGAGAAGCTTGAAGAAATAGCTCATCTTGCCGATGATGTTTTGGATGACTATGGATATGAGCTTCTTCGGCGTAAGGTGGAACTGCGAAACCAGATGAAGAAAAAGGTGCTAAACTTTTTTTCCCTCTCTAATCCCATCCTTTTTCGTGTTAAAATGGCACATAAAATTAAGAAAATCAACACATCTTTGGAGGATTTGGGTAAAAGGGCAAGTGGTTTTGGGTTTGTTGTTGCTAGGCATTCCTTAGAGGCAACAATCTCCCATGAAAGAAAAATTGATAGGGAAACCTACTCTGACTTCAAAAAAGATGAAAACAATATCATTGGAAGAAAAGATGTTGTGGAAGATATAGTGAGTGCCTTGACTAACTCAAACAACAATCAAGAAAATGATCTTTCAGTTCTGGCCATTGTGGGAATGGGAGGACTTGGGAAGACCACTTTGGCTAAACAAGTATATCATGATGGTAAGATAGAGCAGCACTTCCAAGAAAAGATGTGGGTTTGTGTGTCTACCTCTTTTGAAGTCAACTCGATTTTAAGGGGGATCTTGGAGTCTATTAAACCTGAACATGCTGCAGTACAAGCTATAGATGCAATGTGTAGGATCCTCAAAAAGGAGTTGAAAGATAAAAGATATCTTCTTGTGCTTGATGATGTTTGGAACGAAGATGCTGGAAAATGGGAAGAATTGATTGGTTGTTTGGTAAATATCAATGATAGGCAAGGAAGCACCATCCTTGTCACTACCCGCAGCGACAAAGTTACAAAAATGGTGGAGACCCTTCCTAGGCGTGATTTAAAAAAACTATCGGATGATGAATGTTGGCTCATATTGAAGGACAGAGCAATTCCAGTTGGGAGTGCTCCTATAGTTGAAGATCAAGAGAAAATTGGAAGGGAGATTGCTAAAAAGTGTGGAGGTGTACCATTAGTAGCAAAGGTATGTAAATTATAACATTGATTAATTTGAAGTTTTAATTTCATGCTTTCTACTTATTCTTATATTATAATCGATGAGAAAATTTTTAAATTTAAAAGAGCAACAAGAATATTTAGCTATATGATGAGGTAGCCCTAAGAGTAGATACACCACTGCTTACTGTATGTTTTGTTATTGTTATATTTTGCCACACTATTGTTTTGTAGATATCTAACTTATTTGCTCACCAATTTTTCTATAGGTGTTGGGAAATGTGATGCGCTCTAAAAAGTGTGATGAATGGCAATCAATTGTGGATAGTGGTATATGGAATTTACCGGAGGAAGGGAATAGAATATTGACGATTTTGAAATTGAGTTTTGATGAATTGAAATTTCCATCGTTGAAACAATGTTTTGCATACTGCTCCATGTTCATCAAAGATTTTGAATTTGAAAAGGACGACTTGATCCAACATTGGATGGCTCAAGGATGGCTTCACCTTTCTCCTAACCAAGATAATCTAGAGATGGAGGATACAGGT
The DNA here is from genome assembly GCF_958449725.1 of Rosa rugosa. Lineage (NCBI taxonomy): Eukaryota > Viridiplantae > Streptophyta > Magnoliopsida > Rosales > Rosaceae > Rosa > Rosa rugosa. The sequence continues at coordinate 9,721,829 of NC_084826.1, read as the reverse complement.
AATGAATATTTTAATATTCTATTACATCACTCATTTTTTCAAGATGTGAAAATGGACTCCTTTGGTAATATAGCCTATTGTAAGATGCATGATCTTGTTCATGATCTTGCTGAACGTGTTTCAAAGTCGAAGTACTTGCGCTCCTTATTTTCAAATGGAGCAGTCCTTGACAACAACTCACCCGGATTTAAAGTTTTACGTGTTTTAAATTTATACAAGGCAGACATTCAAGAGTTGTCAGATTCAATTGGAAAGTTGAAACACTTGAGGTATCTGAATGTCATGAAAACAAAAATAATAGCTTTTCCAAAATCTTTGGGACAACTTTATAACCTTCAGACATTTAAAATGCCTCATGTCCTTGAAGAGTTCCCAAAGGAAATTGCAAATTTGATCAACTTGAGACATGTTTATTTTGATAAAAATGTAAAAGTTCCAGCTGGGGTATTCGAAAGATTGACTAATCTCCGATCATTACCTTTTGTAAAGATGGGTAAGGAGACTGGTCCTCATATTGGGGAATTAGGTGGCTTAAACCATTTGAAAGGTACCTTATCTCTTTATAATATGGAACATGTAAGAGATAAAAAAGAAGCAGAGAAAGCAAATTTAGTGGAGAAGAAACATCTGAGCAAGTTATTCTTTAGATGGACGCCTAGTAGGCCAAGCAACAGTGCTGACAGTGACGAAGTTGTACTTGAAGCCCTGCAACCACATTCTAATTTGGAATTTTTGGAGATTCATGGCTTCATGGGTGTTAAATTGCCATCATGGTTATTGCTATCCAACAATTTAAAAGAGATTGAATTAGAGAGATGCAATAAATGCGAAGGAGTCCCAGCACTTGGCCAGCTGCCCAATCTTGTACATGTGAAGATGAAAATCATGCGGAATCTGAAGTGTTTGGGATATGAGTTTTATGGTTATGATGATGATATAAAGGTTTTGTTTCCCGCATTGAAAACATTATATATTCAGGAGTTGAGTAACCTAATTGATTGGATGGAAGTGCCAACAGGAAGAGTACTGACGGTGTTTCCTTGCCTTGAGGAGTTGACCCTGATCTACTGCGACCAATTGAGAAGTGCTCCCAGCCATTTTCCATCTCTGAAAAAGTTGGCGATTCAAGGCATGAATAGCGGAGGCATTCCAATAGCAAGTATTCTAAGCAATAAACTGACGACTCTCACTTCTCTCGAGATTGGCCAAGTGAGGGGACTTGCTTGTCTGCCGGAAAGGTTGTTAGAAAACAATCAGAATCTTTCATATTTGAGTATAGACTATTGTGAGGAGTTAACTTGTATTGCTACTCCCCAATCACAAGGGTTTGAGTACTGCTGCGCGTCTCTTCAGGAACTGAGGATTATTGGGTGTCCTAAGCTGAGGTGTTTACCTGATTATGGGCTATTACACCCACTCTCTCTTGAGAAGTTACATATAATAGATTGCTCCAGTCTTGAGTCCATCCCTGAGCACGGTGGTCTCCCATCTCTTCGGGAATTGGCCATCTATAGATGCCCTCAGTTATCCAGTCTACCTGATGGGCTACGAGACTGCGCAACTCTTCAAGAATTGGAAATACGGAGCTGCCCAAAGATAACGTCCATTCCAATTCCATCTGAGGGCCTCCCATCCCTTGGTCGACTGCGGCTTTTGGAGTGTCCTGAGTTATCAAGCCTACCGAGTGGACTAGGCTGCTGCACCTCTCTTGTTGATTTGGGAGTAGAAGAGTGCCCTAAGGTAACATCCATTCCAATTGGCAGTCTCAGTACAACCCTCCAACGCTTGTGTGTATGTAATCTTGTGTGTACAACCCTCCAACGCTTGTGGGAATCAAGGGATGTCCAAGTGCACAAATTGAGCAGCAATTTTGTGCCTTTCTTCAAATCCTCGTCTCTCTTCAGGAGTTGAGAATAAGAGAGTGTCCTAATCTAGAGACTGTTCCAAGTTTAGACAAGCTCACATCCCTCCGTGAGTTGACGATTTATGATTGTTCCAGATTAACAAGTCTACCCAGTGGGTTAGCAATGGCATCCCCACACGTATTCACCCGTCTCAAGAAATTGAGACTTGGTCCGTTTTGGAATGAGCTGGATTCATTCCCTGCTTTTCAGGTTCTGCCACAACTTGAAGATTTAGACTTGTACGGGTGGCCTAAGCTCAAGTCTCTGCCTGAACAAATTCAACACTTTGACCAGTTTGTGGATATATGACTTTGAGGGAGTGGAGGCTATTCCAGATTGGTTGGGAAGCCTTGCATCTCTTCACTGGTTAAGTATTTCCTGTTGCAAGAATCTAATGTATCTACCTTCCGTCCAAGCTATGCACCGCCTCACCAAATTAGATTCGCTACAGATTCTCGGTTGTCCCCTTTTGAGTGAAAGATGCAGAGAGGAGAGCGGCCCTGAGTGGCCTAAGATTTCTCATATTCCAGACATCAATGGTAACTCTTTTTTCTTTTCTTTTTTCTCAAGTAAAGTGCTGTTTCTTATCACTCTATGTTTTCTTCTCATCTCTGCTAGTCGTTTTATAATCAGTCAATTTAGTTGATTCAAAAATACAAGTTCCAATATTAGGTGGGACAAAAATTCATGGAGCTCTTAATTTCTCAATTTATTTACAAAATCCTTCTTGTTGTTAAAAAAATACTATGACTCTAGACTCTAGTCAGTCACTTCTAAAGCCACGAGGCCAACAACTCTAAAGAAATTAAAACTTGTATACCCTTTTTGGTGTGTCCATAACTTCTTTTTTATTAGTTATATGAGACAGGGGCTTGCACGGACCCTTTTTTTGTGACTCATCAAGAATAAGAGCTGCCTGCTGGTAGAGTCAAGTTGGAATTGCTCAAAGTTTTGCAGTAATATGGGTAAGTTATGTAACACATTCTGTCTTTTGTAATGTTTTCCTATAGCCTCTTGCTTCTCTGTCCGATTCTATATCAGCTTACACTACATTGTATCTGCAGGAGCATCTGCAATTCAATATCATCTCTCTATCAGCATTGCAGGATTGGGGTCCTAAGCGAAATTGGAAAAGGTGGTTCGATGCTTTGTGTTGTTGTTGAAAGTATGAAGAGCCACTCCAATTGCTACAGGTATAAATTGCTCTCTGTTAAATTCAAAAGAAAAACTCTACTCCAATCCTTACGTTTCTTGACCAGTATGTTGAGTTGCAGAAATTTTGATTTAGCATTTATATTCTGCAATAACATTTTTTAGACGTATTTTTATTGGATTACGTTACATATACAGTATATTCTTTTATGTCTTTTTATTGGAGGGTGCAGACTGCAGAGTGATATGTTAATTTGAATATTTAGGTTTAATATCCATATCTCAAGGGCAAATGTGTTTGGCTTAACAGAGTCATATTTGTCAACCTGGATTGGAACCCTAATCAGTAATCCTACAAATGCAAAATAGTTCAAAATCTGTGTGATTGCTTGTTGAGAAATTCATTAACAAGCCAGTCACTCTTCTAAAGCTATATTTTTTGTTCTAAACCATCTGTGAAGTCTAAACCAAACAAACCATGTTTATCCAATATTTCTTTTACCAGCCTTGACCACACTTCCTTTTGTTTCTTTTTGATAATGACCAAACTTATTTTAGTTCGTTTCTTGAGATATGTGTTGACAAGGTTCAATTCGATCAGGTCATAACTCACAAGTAGAATTCACTGATCGCTTGAAGTTCCTCATGATGAAAAGTAGATTAAGATTGATCTTCTTAACATTTCCAATAAAAATTTTAAGTGGTTCTATGCTGCAAATGTCATCAAGATTTGATAGAAAAGCGGAAACATATAAAATGGTGAAATGTATGTTGTCAAACATTACTAGAGAAATTTATTCAAAACACAAAAGACTATGTTTTGGGTATCTTGCATGTTACTACACATGAGAAGTAAGCTAGGCAGGTCAGTTAGTTGAAGTGCTTGCTCTTATTTCTGTGCAGGAAGTGGTAAAAGCAAAGCATGTATCGGCCATGATAGATTCAGTAATGGCAGTTTGAGGGACTGTGATGGGCACAAATTATTCGGATATCCAAATTTTCAAAGGTAAAATCGTCTTTTACATTTATTTTATTGCAGTATTGTATGGCATTCGTCTTTTACATACTGAAAAGGTATCATACTGAAAAGGGATGCTTAGTATTGTATGGCATTCCGCAGTTTGTGTCTGCAGTTTTTGTAAAAGACCTTCAAGAGTCCTCCATTCAACAGTTTACATACTCAAAAGGTATCATACTAAGCATCCCTTTTCAGTATGATATCTTAACCTGAACTTGTCTGCAGACTCAAGCATCCCTTTCAGTTTGTGTCTCCAAACTGTTGAATGGAGGACTCTTGAAGGTCTGCCCAAGTTTTTTGTTCCTGTCTCCATCAATACCCAAGACTCAAGACAGCATCGAATATGTGCATGAACTGGTCCTTATCTCCAAACAAGAGAAGTTGCAGATGTTTTTTGCAAATATTAAGGTTTGTCTGAAATTAAATTAGTTATGCACCTTATGGAAGTCTTTTTCCCCCTTGTTTGCCGTCACTTTCTTTCAATTATGTGTTTTAGAATCAACACACCCACAGAGAAGAATGGTGTTCTTAATTTCTTGTTGTCATTTACTGTTTGGTGTAAATACAATAAAACTCCACAAGCATTAATAAGTGTAGGTAAAAGCTTTATCTGAGACTATGAGACTATATTTTCACCATTTTGGTACCGCAGACTTACAATGTGGAGCATCTGACCAGTTCTGTTGTACTATAGAGCAACTTTTATCATTCTACAAGTGTTTTTTCTTGGAGATTTCTCTAGCCCGTTGGATTTTCTTAGTTTGTAGGAAGATGACATTTTGGAAAAGAATCAATGGAGTTAGCGTTTGGAGAGATATTGGAAGCATGTGGTTGAAAACAGACTTAGAAAGTAAGTCTTTCTTATCTTTTTTTCTTCTCAGTTCTCCTATATGTACTCAATTATACTTGTTAATTGTTATGCAGTTGTGCTTCTCCTTTTTGTTTGCATCATACTCACCAGTTCCGGTTCCTTTTTTCATGTCATGAAAATGGGTGAGAAGAATGCTTTGGCTTTTTCTTCTCTCTCAATAGACATGTTGTTCTCATCTCATCAGTTTAAAGTCACTCAATTTCGTTGAATTAAAGATACAAGTTGCAATTTTAGTTGGAGAAAAAAAAATAATCTTCATAGTTTCTCAAGTTATTTACAATAGTCATATTAAGTATACCCACCCAGATGCAAACTAGTCATTATTTCTGCGCAAATCATATGAATCTAGTCAGTCCCTTCTAAAGCCACTTTTTTTTTTTCTTCTTTTCTGAAGCATCTCTAACGAAATTAAAACTTATATATCCTTATTTTTGCATATCCATCATTGACCAAACTTCTTTTTCATTAGTTAACTGAGAGAGGTGATTACATGGACCATTGAAGCTATGTGACGCACCAGGAATAAGAGGTGCTGGTGTATGTCAATAAGGATATAGGCATTGAAAAAGGGTAAGGCTATGTGACACTCCTAGTCTCTTATATAACAACCTTCTTGGCTCTATCAATTACTTACTCCTTATATATGTTGTATCTGCAGGAACATCTACAATCATTTTGTAAGTGATGCAATTGGAGGAGCAACTGTTATGAAATCAGAGTTAGGTACTCCAGCTGATCCCTTCTCAGTAAGGTTTGTTTACTTATTTCTTTTAAAATAATGCACAGATATAGGGTGACAATGCTTTTCTCTAATTTAATTCAATACCCTCTCTCTATCAGCATTGCATGATTGGTTCTTAGAGAAAGTGAAAAAGGTTGTTTCTTGCTCTTGTGTTGTTCTAAGAGTGTCACAAGGCACTGTCATTGCTGGAGGTATAAGTTCATCTCTCTTCCATAGAAATTTAAATACAAATGAGACTATGCTTGCGTTGAATTCTAACTTTGAAGTGCATGATCATATTTCTGGACAGGAGGTGAATAACAAAGAGTCAAAGATTTTCATTGGCAAGAATATTTTGGACGGGAGATGCTCATTCTTGGGACAATCTAGGAGTTAATAACTCTTACACGGGTTCAGGAAAAGAAGCTTTCAGTTTGTGACTGCAAAGTGTCATCCAAAGTGGTGGTGTAAGATTATTTTGGCTTTTTCTTTGCTCAGAAGATCATTGCTAGCTCGAAGGTGCTGCATTGGAAACTTTTAAGGGCATGCAGAACAAAGGTATAACTCTTTTTTTTATTTTGTTGTCTTTGTAAAGATATCACGGAATATGTATACTAAGTCTTCCTTATCCTCTTGCAGCTAGTCTATGGCATTGGACACCATCTCTCCTTTTGCTTGCAGAGTTGAGTATTTGGCTCTATAATCAAGTTTTGGCCATCAAATCTAAGATCTTTTATAATATGGAATGGAACGAAAACGAGCTACAACATCTGAGGGTATAGGCTAGTATTGAAATGAAGTATCACATATTTGTTCCAAGCTAATTGCTTGTAGTTTTTTGTTGAAGGTATCTTGCAAACCACCACCATCTTCTCTTCTCTTCTTGTTATTCCCTTTACGTTTAAGTTATTTGGCCATATTTTTGATGAATTGTACTCCCTAGCCTCTGTTAATTTACTGTTTTAGTTCTGCAGGGGCATAATTTGTAGGTCGGTTTTTAGGAGCTTTTATTCAACAGGAGAAACAATGGTTGTGCAATGGGAGCAAACAGAGTCCAGGTACTTATTTCCCTTTCCCTTATACGGTTACGAACCTAAAGTTTTGGAGATGAAGCAGAGAAATTAGTTGACTGTAAATCTTGAGTTCATTTTCTTTTTCAAATTGTTGGGTTGACTCTTATGGAAAGGTGGAAAATGTGGTTGCTCATGTGTTTCTGTTAATTTACTAAAAGGCACTCTAGTTGATTCGGGTAAAGAATCCTGTGTATGTGTAGCTAAAGCTATAAAATAAGTATACACCAAGTTTTTACTTCAATAGGCATGTTATCAGACAATTCAATGTACTACATAGCAAATTTAGGATAAGAGCTGTTAAGTATTCGGCCTCTCCACCCACTGCCAATTGGTTTTGAGTTAGATGCGCTCTAGTATCTTCATGTTTAGATGCATATATATTCTTGTATTTGTATCGTCTAATTGGATTTTAAGAACACAGTCTTCCCCCAGTAAATTAATGGAATGTGTGCCAGTTTACCAGTAAATTCGTGATACCATTTTGACTTTTAATTGGAGGTGTCTGCAAACTTTTTCATCTGAAGGTGCACATGTTGGCTTCAAATGGAAGGTTCATGTGGTTTGGTGCATCTTAGTACAAGTAGATTATGATTGAACTTCATCTTTTGACCTTCTTGACGTTTCCAATACGATATTTAAATGGTTCTGTGCTGAAAATTATATCAAGGATTGATAGAACAGTGGAATGTATACAAGTTGTTGGAGTATCTGTTATTAAATTAGCTAATTAAGTTATTGTAAGCATCAGTTTGTATTGGATTTCTCTTACATATTACTGTAGATGAGAAGTAAGTGAGGCATGTCAGTTAACTGAAGTGCCGGATCTTATTTTTGTGCAGGAAGTGGATATCGTTCATGAAATATTCAGTTATGGCGGTTTGAGAGATTTGATGGGCACAATATCTTTGGATATCCTAATTATCAAAGGTAAACCATGGTCTTGTTACACATCTTATTGCAGATGATTCTGGTTAAGCTATCATGCTGAAACGATATGCTTGCGTTTATGGCAGGCACTGTGCAATTTGTTAGATATTATCTGCTGTTGGGAAAATTCAGGACTTGATGATTCTTCCTTATGGCTAAGCCAAGCTGAACATCAAGTTCCCTTAAAGCAAAAGGAGCTTTCATTCTGAGCCTCCGAACTGTTGGATGTGCGATATTCAGCTCAGCTCGCAAGTTTACTACTTTTTGCTGTTCAAATTCTTGATGGATGTGATGGTTATGCTCTTGATGAATTCTTATCTGAAGAGAGAAAACTGGAGTTTGAGAGGCATCGGAAAAGAGCAATGGAGTAATTAATAACAAAGCTTTCATTGGACAGACGGTCAGACGCTTCTACGCTTCAGGACTAGGAATATATACAAAAGGCTCGAGTTCATTCCTGCTGATTTCTGTAGTCATGTGCAGCTTCTATTCTTGCAGTGAGTTATCCGTTTGTGAGTTGTACCAGTACACATAGAAGTGTGATTTTACTTCTTGAATTTAGCTTGGTATCAAACATGAAAAAAGCAGTATATATTTCTCCCCTTATGTATATGATCTTAATCTTCATGCTCCTCTGGCAGAAGCCTTTTCTAATGAAGTGGCCAACACAAGATATATATAATTGTTATAATTGTTTCTCATGCTAGATATTTCAAGTTTCAACCACAATGACATTGATTTCTTGCTGCAAATCTTTTGTCAAAAGTAGACACACACATAAAATCCAAGCAAATTAAGTATATAGGAAAATTACCAGTGGGTCAATTTTGCAAAAAGATTCCAAAACTAGTTTCATTCTATTCTTTTGCAAATTCAAAAGCCTTAATGGAACAGGTTAAAAGTTAAAACTAGCATCAAGTAACCAACTACATAAAACACAAACTAGCATCATCTCGCTTTTAGAAGCTGATTGTATTGGCTTAATTTTCTAAGTTGTAACCAATAAATACTGAGACTAAGAAAAACAAAAACAAAAATAAAAACCACGCAAGATTTGATATCTTCTTCCTTAACTCGGCCCACCAAAACCTGTCTTTCATGATACTTTCTTCCAAAGAAGTGTCACCGTGAGCACTATGCCTCATTGCATGGAGCTCATTCTGATGTCGGCACGAGGGACACAAGTGACAGGATCCCAGCCACCTGAAAATGCAACTTTTGTGATGAAGATGTGAACAGGGCAAGCGAACAAAGTGATCCGGGCTCTCCTTACAAAGAAGACACGGCGTCTGCCTAATAGCAGGTTCCAAACTATCCAGTAACACAAAATCCAAAGCCTCCACTATAATTGGATCACGATAGTTGGCCAGAGGATCGCCATTCCTATATCTTTCCATTAATTCCCATGTAGCCTCATCGATCATCATTTGACTTCCAAACAAGGACACATCCGGTCCATCCGGAGTAGTCCTCACCGTCACGTCCGCCATGACCAGAGTAATAGGCAACCGGAGGACAGGCTCGTCCTCAACCACCTCAAATACTTGTGCAATAATAGAGAACTGCTCATCTTCTGGGACACCCATCGTGGAAAGATACTGAGCCATCTGCCTCGTGAACCCGCGCTTTTGGTAGGGCAGCATATCGAGAGGAACCGACGTTTGTTTTTGGGTTACAAGATGTGGTATACCATAAACAATGTTTGTTGCACTACCAACACACTTAGCTTGAAGAGGCTTAGTGGGAGGGGAAGCAAGTCCATGCTGATTCGGATTTCATTAAGGCGATGGGGCTTGCTTGTTTCTCTCTGTGTTATTCTGCTACGGAAAACTTGCTTCTCGATTATCATGTTTCAAGAACTGAAATTAATGGAGAATGGAGAGTATGACTGTGTGAGTATTGTATAGGTAGTGGTGAGGGGTCTATGAGTTTATAGCAAAATCTAAAATCCTATATCAACGCGGAGTAGGAAAAGCTTTCCAAGCAGGAAGAGGCCGAAGAGCATTTACCTACAAGGATACATGACAATTGGGCTTCACTGTGCTCAGCCATCTCAATATCATTTGGCCCAACAATATTGTGGCTAATTCAATGACAAGGTTTAGTTAAAACAAAATTCAAAATTTACTTACATGTGAGCGGATAAGACTGGTACAGCCCAAAAACCATCTGGAAGCTTCTGAATCCAAGGAGCGTTCAAGAGCTTCATATATATGCAGGTCTTCATCTTACCAATTCACTAGCGCAACACGAGATTACCAATACCCTAGTCGGAAAAGAAGTGGGGATTTATATACTCTTGGATATGTTCGACATATTCGCCTAGAATATATGTGGCCGCCTAATTGTACTATTGTGGTTGGGCAGAATGACAATGATTCCTTGCTGCTGCAGACTCTTCCAATTTTTGTACACTAGTAAGTAGTAATCAATTCAGAGTGAACTTAATGTAAACAAACTATACAATCTGTCAATAGTTTCTGATAACAGTAGACTCATTTTGATTTGGAGAATAATATAGATGAAAGCATACGTACGGTTCATATACTGCACTGAAAATGTGAATGGCTCCATATGTACAAGTAGAGCAATCGAAAGATTCTATCTCCTGAAACTAAAACATGGCAAATTGGCAATAGCTGACTTGTGGCTTAATGGTATTTATAATTTGGGGATATCTTCACATATGGTGTATGAACTTTAGGCATTTCTATACTTTGGTGTACCAACTTTCATAACTATCAGAATGGTGTATCAAGTTTGCTCCAATAATTCATTTTGGTGTACGCCGTTAAATTTTCCGTTATCTTTGCCAAAAAAAAAAAAAATTCCGTTATCTTTTCTTTAGCTTTGTCATTTTTTTTTTTTTTGTAAAGATAACTGAAAATTTAACGGCGTACACCAAAATGAAATATTGGAGCAAACTTGATACACCATTCTGATAGTTATGAAAGTTAGTACACCAAAGTGTAGAAATGCCTAAAGTTCATACACCATTTGTGATGTTTTCCCTATAATTTGTGGCTACTTCATAATTTCAAATTATTTTTTCATTATCATTGGAATAGTATAAAGAAGCCGGGATTGATTATATATCAAACACATTCTTAAAACATGTTGTGGACTGTCATAATTTTTCAGATATATTTTTTTAATTTTCTTTCCATTAGTAAATAGCTTAATTTTGAATTCATCTTGTCGTGACACTCCTGACCATTTTGTGTATCCTGGTAATTTAGAAAGTTGTTCAATGGAAATAGGATTGGACCAACTGAGCTCTAGTTTTCAGTTGGTCTCAACTTGTACTAGGGCCTCCTGTACTAACACCTAGGTCCTAGGGCCTCCTCATTAATCCCCACCATTATATCAGATGACTAGAATTCCTTCCTAGTGTGGAGTACTAAATGACGTCTTAGACTGCTTAGCTAGAATCTGCATTATAGTACCCGACTCTCTACGCCTCAAAAAATTAACCCGTAGGATTATACACTGAAGGAAGCAATGCCCTAATACAATTCAATTCAGCAGTTTCGTAATGTTCAAAGAACACCAAATATATTAGTCGGAAAAAAAAAAAAAAAAAAGAACAAGAGAGAAATACTATATATGTAAGACCTGATCATTAAATGAAAGCTCTAAACTTATGCAGATATTGATACAACAATCACTAGGCAGATATCTATGTGACCTCTGCAAGGCATGAAGCTACACATTACTTATCATCCTACAATAAATTTTGCAGCTTTTGTTGCACTTCTTTTTTTGGTTCTTTTCACTTGTTCTCTCAACTCGATCTTTGTTGAGATTTCACGAAGGAACGTTGAAGTGAAAGAGCCATGATATGACAAAAGCAAATACCATACAAGCAAGAAGGAAATTGAGGAAGCGATGACCATGCCAAAAGCTTCGAGTCTCTGTTGAAGGCCCTGGTGCTGAGACTGCAGCCGTAGCTGCGGCACTAGTGGCTTCATTATTCAGCTGCTCAATCATCTCAATGTCATTAGGCCCAACAATGTTGCGGGCAATTGAATGACAAATCTCGCAGATCCTAGAAAAGAAAAAACCATGTAGACTCGAATCAGTATAAACTAATGATTCTTTCAATTAAAAAGCAGATTAATGACTATACTTGACAAAAACACATAATAAACCCAGAAACCTACTATTAAGAACCACAAGTCGAGACCCTACTTCTGCTTGTAAGAAAAGAAGGAGAATGGAGATGGTAGCAATTCTCCTTTTGATCACCACAAATCATTTCTTGATTTTGATAACACTAAAATGCATACGTTACAAGTTTTGTTACACATAGCACAGAATGTACTGACAAATTTTCAAAGTTTCATCATAAACCCTTTCAGATTCAAACAGTACAGATTTCATTAAAACTTAAAAGTAACTCCCACCATGTGGATCTGGATAACAATGTCACTCTTTAAGGAACCCTAATCAATGAGATATAGCACATTGAAAGGCAATTGGTATTAGGAGTGACACAACGACAAATCTTCTTTTGACCTGGATAAGAAACTTTGGGCCACTAATTATATATGCACCTATAAAGTTCGAGTTGGCTGAACTGTACACAAACTATGGATATGATATGAACAGAGGAAGCTATATGACTATATAACACTATAAGTCGAGGAAACTATGCAAGTGATGACTAGTCTAGTCTACTAGTGCGTCGGCAGCCAAGCAACAATCTTTAGATTTTTTCCCCAAAATATAAACAGTATTGGGAACGCCAATCAATATATAAGATGTCAAGTCTCCACTTTGTTCATAAAGAGAAAGAGGAATCCCTAAAGGAGCAGTGGAGAGATTCCTATACTCTGAGAAAAAGACAGAGCAGCAAGGTATTATCTTTTGTACTTGGACACATTCAATCCCATTACCCTCTGCTTTTTCTTTGTCCATTTCCTCCCCCATTTTCAAGATAAATAATCACCCTCTTTACTTTCCCTTTTGTCAATCAAAAGCTCTGCAGCATCTTCTACCAAATAAGCCTTCCAATCATTCAACAAGGGAATCCTTCAACTTTAAGAAATATACTTGTCCAGTATAAATTAATTATGAGTTAGGCTAATAATCTTATAGGTTAACAATCATGAACTATATCAGCAGAAGTTACAAATTTGCTAAATGGGTAACTAAGAATTTTACCAAAAAGAAATGAAAGTTACTTTAAGACATGTAATATTTGCATAATGCTAAGTTGGCAAGTGAGAATTACCAAAAAAGACTTGAGCTTTACTTACTTGTTGCCCTTGATCTTGAACCAAGCATCAGCACAGTTCCGGTGGGCTGAACCCAGATCATCTTTGCAAGAACAGCCCAAGTCAATCGGAGCTCCGGATTCATGGCTGTTACTCTCCAAGCCCAGATGGCAAATCCGACAATCTCTCTCTACTCTATCCAAATGCACCTTAATTTCCGGCGGCCCAACCTCAATTTCCACGACATGGACCGAACAGTCCGAAACCGACGAGTCTCTCCTAGACTCCGACGACGAAACCCCAACCACTCCGGCCTCAGCAGGATCAGACACAAAAGCGGCAAAGTTGTACTCGTCGTACGACCCGCCGTTGGTCGAAAAGAACTGCGAGTAGCACGACCCGTCGTCCGCGTCGGAGAAGCAGACGCTGCCGTCACCGCTGACGTCACTTCTGGAGAAGGAGAGGCGGTGGGTTTGAGCAGCACCGCCGTGCTCTAAATCGACGGCGGACATTTCTGGAGGAGGACGGAACCAAAACACCCAGAAGCTGAAACAAGAGGAACAGAGAGTTGGAGCATTAAAGCTCGGAGCTTTGGGGGGTCTTTAAAGAAGTGGGTGTTGGATTAGGTGCAGTGCTAACTCCATTAGTGTCTGAAATTTGCTACCGGAAAACTGATGCAGAAGTAAAAGGTGATCAGATTAAGAAGAAGGTTTCAGAGGGTTGCAGAGCCCAAGAGGTCATGCTTAGAGAGAGAGAGAGAGTTGGGGACAGTTGAAGGTAGGAAGAGAAACGTGCAGTGGGTGCACTGATTATATCTCAGAAGAGAGATTTCATTGATAAAGACAACTCCAATTTCCATTTGTTTTTCTTTTTTGGAAGAAAGAAAATGAAAAAGAAAAAGGTTTGAGTGGAATATTTGGTGCCATACTAGAATAGCAAATACTGTCATAAGAGAGATTCTGTATTGTAGGGTTAGTTTTGAGCTTGTGTGACAAACATGTCCATGAAAGATTGTGGTGTGGTGTGGGTAAGAATACCTTAACAATATAAAAAGACATGAAAATTTTCATAATATTTTGATTTTGTTAATTATGCTCTATGGTAAGTTTTGATTTTTGATTTTTCGATAGATTCTATGTTAAATCATTGAAAATTAGAATGATATAGAATACAAAACGTTACTTCACGTGTTGAAAAACGTTAACGTATAATATTAACTAACTCTATTAAAATAAATATTTATAATCTAAAACTCTTTACAGATAAAACGACTGAAAAATTTTCAATTTAAATGTATTAGATGATAATAAAAAAAACACTATTTTCAGCCTGGAAAAGAGTTTTTGCAGCCATAATTGGAGCGAGGAATATCTTTTTAAGGACATAGATTTGGACAACATTGCATTGCAAGGAAAGAATATTGATGTTTTTAGAAGAAGAGGCAATGGTGTCAGAAAGGAAATGAATATATTAGCTAATATTGCTTGTACTCTATGTACTCATCACTTCCAGTTAACCAATACTTCAATTTTACTTTAATTATACAAGCTAGTAGTTGCAGCACTGTTTCTGTGCATGTCAGTCTCTACCTTAATTGTCACACTTTAATGAGGTTTTTTAAAAATTAGATTCTTTTTTTTTTTTTAATATACAACAGATGTAGAAACCAGCTTAGTTTTTTTTTTCTTTAATAATTTTGCTGTTTTGTAAATTTTCAGAGTCATCATGCAGTTGACTGAAGGTGGACCAACTCTTTTCTAGGTCGGTATTGCTTATGTAATCTGCCTTTGCGTGAAGAACACAAAAGTTAAGTCTATGCTATATTAAACAAGTGCAAAAGATAGAAAATGTGTTACAACAATGAAAAGAGCTACAATCCAAATCTGGTTGGTGCCAAGATCCACCTCTATAACGGGAATGGGATAAATATGATGACTTTTCAGTGGGAGATATTAAAATTTTATAAGAAATAATCTATCGCAATCTTATCATCATTTTAAATAAGTTAAAGTCTAAAAAGAATTTACTCAAAAACGTAAATCAAAACACACTCTTCATAATCATCACTATGCTATTAGTAAAATTAAAGGTCCAAAGAGTCTCTCTAAAAGATAATAAATCAAAGTCACATTCTTCATAATTATCACTATGTTAATGTAATCCTCTCCTACAAAATTAGCTCCTCTTAACACGCGTCACTTTATCAATATTGGCCTCATCACTTAAGCCGTTATCTTTTATTCTTTCTACTTTGGAAATTCTAACCCTCTTTATGCTATATAACAAGCTATACAAATTGCCGACCAACTTAAGTCCTTTTCCTTTCATTTTCCAAGTAACTTTGTGTTTGATTTTAGATGGGTAAATGCAAACGTAATTGCATTAGATACATAATTAGCAATGGAGTTGGAATCATATTCGTCTACTTTTCTTCTTTAGCTTTAATCTCATCCTAATCCTCCTCCTTGTACTGTGGGTCATCCTTGATTCCAAATCTCAGAGCTTTTCTTCCTTAAGAACATAATTTGAAGCCCAACAATAACAACACCAAATCCATAAAAACCGGTCTGAGTCGCTTTAATTTCTTTCACATGTGTAGGTGGAACCGACCCACTTTCTCATATCCGAGAATTGAAATTGGAGCAAGTAATCAATATCGTGGTGGGGCTGCTGCCAAATCTATCTTCTTCCATTTGGGTTTTTCCTCTGCCTTTTCTTCTTTACCAGTCAGACAGCCACTGCCCCAAAACAAAAGCTTTCTTTAAATATCTGACTGGAGCAGTTTGGCGACAGCTACCTTACGCAAAAAGCAACAGCTCTGGACGACATAAACATGAACATAAAACATATAAGTCATCTTCCGGGGTCTACATTTGTTTTGTGTCTTCTTCATTTCGCGTGACACGCTTTGGCGCCAAACTTGAGCTTCAATGAATGAAATTATTTATGTCCCGGGTCATCACTCACCACCCATTTCAGTTGCTTTGGTTCTGTGGGAAGTGCTTTTCCTCAGTAGCATTTTTGTTAGACGGTTGTTTTTAGAAGCATTTGAAAAGTTTCATCAAGTATTTGAGTGTCTTTTGTAAATGGAGTAGGGAAGCACTTCACCATCTGGAGTGCTTCTCCTAAAGCAGTAAAGCGCTTCTAACCATTTCTGCCGAATTTTGGAAATGCTTTTGGCACTTCTAAGAGCACTGTGAAACAGGCCCCTAAACTTCTTTGATGGTTATAGCAGCTAGGTTTCACAGTCAGGAAGCTGGAAATGCAAGGAACCCGGGGCCTATGATTCTTCAAAGGAATTAATTAGCAGTAGAAAAACGATGTGGAGTAACGAAAACATAGCAACTTTGATTATATAGATTATAGACCAACAAGATTTATATGGTTACACAACAAACAGAAACAATGGAACAATGAAACAGATTTCTGAAGCTTACAGCAGCTACTGAGCTATAAGTGAAACTATATCTTTCTCGAATCGAGGAGAACTATACCCAAATTAACAAGTTTCATTTCTCACTATAAAATGTCAAGCTGTGAATTTCCAGAAGCGCATCATACTTCTGTATCAGAATTCTGCCTCCAGCCTCTGCATGAAGGTAGTCTATTATTTAGGCATCAGCTATTATGAGTACAACATTCAGGAACCCAGACCAAAGGTTAGTGAGAAGTGTCTAGAGAAAAAGTAGAGGCCTTCCCTTATAATCGACTCTGAGCAGTAACAAGTTTCCGACAGGGAAGCAAGTATCTGAACTTCTTGGTTAACAGTAAAACTCAATTAAGAGAGAACCTCAGCCTGAGTTCCCAAGTTCAGACTGTAGGAAATCATTTTGTGTACCAGTCTTAGGTTGACAGCACATTAGTCTTCATGCTCATTAACCTATCCTTTCTCTCTTCATGATGAAAAAGATGATTCATTCGACTCTCCTCAAAATGCCCCAATTGCCCTTGAGACGCATGAGAGAGTATACTACCAGCTGCATCACCTGTTACCCTTGCACTACTATTCTCCAAACCACTTTTAAGCCAAGCAAGGTTACTTATATCTGTGGCAATTGCAGCCAATTCAAAACTCGGAAAACAGGGAGGCTCAGAGAATTCCACAAAATCTGGCCCCAACAAAGAGTTTTCAGTATTCCTGCCATTCTGTGTGCAACAGCAGCCATGACCACACTGATCAGGCACCGACCGCTCACCATAAATTCCTTCGACCAATTTACAAATGCCTACATCTAGTTTTGCTACTTGAACCAGAGGTCCTTGAACTGGAATTGGCCTTTGCAATGATGATGAAGGATCCTGGCCACCTAAATGGTTATATAAACTAAAAGCACTTACACGTGCCACTGGCCTAAAAAGAGTACAAGGTTCTCTGGCTTCATTACTATACAGACCATCTGTTGACACCTTGTCTTCATGTTGATCATCTGCATACTCTAGAGAACTGACTTCTTTTCCTTCCGTAGATTTAGATGAATTGACATCTCCATTTGAGAGTGTTTCTTCAGAAGATGCTATTGTTTTGTCCAAGCTAACATCTTCAACCATATTACCTGATTCTGATTTCATTCTGTCTGGATCCCGGCGACGTAGGGTGGAGTTCCAGTGGTTTTTTATGGCATTATCTGTTCTTCCTGGTAAAAGCCTTGCGATTGCAGCCCATTTGTTTCCATGGATTGTGTGGGCTACAATTATCATCTGATCTTCCTCCTCTGAAACAATTCACAATAATCAGCCTTTTCAAGGGAAGAATGATGTTAACATAAATTCATGGAAAAGATCAGGACAATATGTATTGAAGTGACTCAGAATTGATATGCTATTAGATTTCAGCATATTGCATATTTTAAGTAACCATATACGTATAACAACTCAGATGTGCCTTTTGTATAAGTTATAAGAAAACTTGGAAACAATAAAGCATTATCTTCACATAGCAAAAGTCGGTAGAACGTTTTTACTTAATACTTTTTTCTCTCCGCCTCATCTTGCATGATAAGAAATGCATCAAATACACTGTCCAAATCTCAGGCAGTAAAAAATGCTTGCCACCAAAAACCAATACTGCAGACAGGAAGTTGCCATGTCATGATCAAATCACCAAAATTGGAATAGCTTGTTAACAATGTAGTACAACTTGGTTACTGCATAGGTTTTGCTAGAAGCCAAATTGATGGCACATCTTGCACCAATTTCTGTTGAAATAATGTGCTAACAATAAGCAGTCCACAATTCCATTGAATATGATATCTGAATACAAGACTAAAGCTGATCCTTTTCCAATAATGGGACCTTAGAAATAGATTTTCAACAAAAGTTTGCACTCATGATCCACAGCTCTAATACAAGTTGGCTACCACTTAATATCAAAATACACATCGATGCTACTTTAAAGAAGGGAATCAGAGTAATTGTTGAACATATCCACAGGATCCCCCACTACTTAAACAGCATCTGGTGTGTCAATCCTCTCTGTGGACATTGGCCCAAAAGATTAAAATGCCCAACATTTTCGATATCTAGAACATTTGTGTCTAATATTCTAGACATTCCAGCATACTTTACTTCACCTATGAATCCTATGACAAGAATTTAACATCATTTAGGCAATCTAGATAGAATCAACTGTCAAAAGTTTTTCTTTGAAATAATGAGTTGTACTACAATTCTTGATACTACAAAAGTAACCGTCTTGGAGCTAATCTCAATGTTCCTTAAAACTTGAGAACCCAAACTCAGGATCCGAAAATGAGCACCAAATCGTTCAGAAAACCCAAAAGAGAAACAACTCCAAAGATTCATACTTTAGAAAAGAACTGAAAGCCATACATTGATTAAAGAAATCGAAAATGGTTTTGGGGAGTAATAATTACCAGAAAACGGCTTGCGCTTAAGGATGGGGTCGAGCTGGTTACACCACCGGAGCCGGCAAGACTTGCCGGACCGTCCGGAAATTCCGCGGGCGATCAAGCTCCAATTCCTGGCCCCGAACTTACTCACCAGCCGACTCAGCACCTTGTCTTCTTCCGGAGACCAAGGCCCCCTCACTTTGCTCTTTCCCTTCTTACCCTTTCCGCCTTTGGCTGCCGCATCTTTGCCGCTTCCGGCATCGTCTTCGGAGGCGTCGATTTCGATGACGGCAGCTGAGTCCTCGGCCAGTTCCGGTTCCATTTGTAGTTTAAGTGAGAGGAAAGACAGTGTTGGCTCAACACTGTTGACAAGACAAAGGACGGGTCTTGGAGGACAAGTGTGTTTCGGGATTTTCTTATTTTCTTTCGGAGTTTCGGATCACTGAAAAATGTCTTCTCTACTCTACTTATTTACCTTTGCAACCCACCCACAATTTTCATTGTCAAATACTCAAATCACACAAGAAGAAAAATTATGACATTAGAAATTAGAAATATTTAACTCGTACAATATTAAGATTTATACTTTCTATCTAAAGAAAAACATTATTGAAGATTTGCAAAAATGAATACAGATACAAATTTACAAAGAACTTATATACTCGAGCTTACTCAAGTATCGTGTATTAATTGGTAGAATAATCACATTGTCATATTGTTTAGAAATTTGGAAATATACTTTATATGCCAAAAATATTTCTGTATAGTGCATTTGGTCGGAGATTCTAGGCATTTGATATAATGCATAAGTCAATTTTTTGTAACAAAATGTTGTCATAGAATCTCAATTTCGAATCCTCCCTCTTATTAATAAAAAATAAATTCACATAAACCACTGAATCAGATGAAATCTAAAGAGGTTTGCCTATTAACCATTTACCCAATAATAATCATCAAGAAACAAAAGAGATTGTTGCAAAAAATGGGCTTCTTTATTATATTCATTGTGTATATGCTCGTGTGATAGACTCAAAATTGTTCAAAATGGACCCAAGATCGTCAAGAGTTGAAAAACAATTCAAGAGATAGTTTTGCAAATATTTCAATTTGAAGCTTTTCAATTTAATAACATTATGTCTTAAAATGACAAATTGTTAGTATTTCAATTATTTCATTTTTTTTTCTACGAAAAGAGGTTAGCCCATTATTCAGCAAGTAGTACAAAAACAAAACACCCATATGGGGTTGACAGAAATAATCGTTCTTTAGGGAACCCTAAAACCTATTCTAGAACAAGAATAAGACCCGGGAAACCCCTAGTACACCCACCTTTTAGTAAATCCACGCACCATTATTTCAAACAAAAACCTAGAAACTTCAAAGCAAGTAAATTAAAATGATCCTCAGAGCAACTGGTTTTTGCGACCTAAGAAAAATTTAAACAGCACTGTGGGCCATAGAGACCCAATCCATCCAACCCCCTAGCAAAGTGGTAGTCCAAGCCTTGCATAACCCCAGTCCAAACCCAAGGATGAGGCTCACCATCCAGTTTGAAGCCCAAATGGCCCAAATACTCTAAACCATCGACCGAGTAGGAAACCTTAGAATCCCTAGTATCCCTGCAGTCCTATGCGCCGCCGACCACCATGCCACCGTTACTAGCACAACCTCCGGCTTCACCCCACGGATGACGCCCTCAGCCAGCCCATCATAGCTAGTCACACCTCCGCCAACATCGCAACCAAGTGTCATATGAGATCCATCATAACCACCAACACTTAAAGAAGAAAATTTGCTCCGACCACCGTCAAACTAGTCAGCCCAAAGTCGAGGCTTTGTGAGCTCATCAGACAGAGGACTAGCACCGCCCGCTCTTGTACCCACTTCCGGTCCTCTTACCGAATCCGCCTCAAAAACCCGAGAGAGGGTCCAGTCGGCATCCCAAAAACCAAAACCACCAATAGCCATCACCACTGGATCGAAGCCCATAGCCATAGCAGGTCCGCAGATCAACATGACCAGGAAAAGAAGTCGAAACTAGAGTTCGACAGGTTTAGAAGCACATTGACGAAGAGGAACTCCGCCTTCATCCTTCCCAAGTTGACCGGAGAGAGTTGAGAAACCATCTACCCATGCCAGAAACTTAGCGCCGCCACAAGCAAGCCCTAGCGAAGCCATAATACCTAGATTATATTGTGTTTCATAATTGACTTTCATCATAACCCTTTTTTTTCTCTTTACTTTTAAGTTTTGGACAATAGGAAACCATGAAAGCTATGCTATTTGTATTGATGCTTCTTCATTATAATGTTGTCTTTTCGTTATGTCACCTCTTTGTTAAAACAAATGGAGTAGCCAGTCGTGCACTCTTTGTTAATTGGTGTATGTTAGAAACTTAGAATATATAGATTTTGTGGAGACTCCTGATATTATTTCAAGATATTCTCTTTGATGTTTATTATAATTTGGAGTTCAGGCTCTATGTTCCCCCCTTGTAATTTGTAGTTTCATTAATCAATACTTAAGAACAACCGCACCAGTCTTCTTTCAAAAAAAAAAAAAATTCTTTTTGGACAGTTTTTTTGTTATGATTTTTTATTTTTTTTTGTTTAACCATGGAACAGAAAAATTGAAAAGTTATGCGGAGGTAAAAAATTCGATGAGTAAACCGTTTAAATTTAGAAAATAAAAGAAGGGATTGCTTTTGAGTAAACCATTTTGGCGCGTGTTACTGGCGGGAAATTTGCTGCTGTCATCACTCGTCACTCACGTGGTCATAGCAAGCACCTGGGCCGGGCCAAGCCACATTCTTAACATATTTGGGCCATGCTAAGTCCCGAATCCTTAGTTGCTGTCTTTTTTTTTTTTTTTTTTCTGAATTGTGCTTATTTTCTGATAAAAAGGCCTAAAATATTTTGGTTTTCAAGTCGTCAATCAAATGACTCTCAAATGAACGAGTTTATTGAATTTGGATAGATTAAAGGAATGAGCAATTTATCACATGAAACAATAAGAATGAACATTAATAGATGGCAAAAAGATATATAGTTGAAACCAAAATATGAATCGATAGGGTAAAACTACAACTCTACAAGTGCATTGGTGTCCTTTCATATAATATGTTACATTATGACAAAAAAAAGAGACTATATGTTACATTAAAGTATAAAGGTTAATATTACATTACCATCTAAACAATAACGTCTCATGAGTCATTAGCACCAAGAAGTTCAACTATGCACTGCGTTGAGAAGTAGTCTATGAAGACATTAATATGCATCGTGTTCTGAATATATTTGCTACAATTGTTTATATTCTATCTTCAAACATCACAATTCAAAAATAGTACATACATGGAACAAGTCGTTAATCTAAAGATTAATTATGTGGATAAAAACAAAGATAATGTTTGAATTGGTCACACATTTGATAGTAACATATGCAATGGAAGAGGTAGCTTAAGTTACGCGCAAAACCGCCATGAAGAAGTCCTTGTTTATCTAACTGTGAATGTGGAATATTTAGGATAAATGTCGACTATCAGAACGTTTATTTATTCACAACAAGATTAGTTTGAAAATTTAGGGGATTTAGCAGACTTAATCAACGGTCTTTTGCGTGTGGATTTTAAGATCCTTTCAATTTTTCACGAAATTATCATCCAGACTAAAGCTTATAGATCTGATTTACTAGAAGGACAAACCGTTGAAATTACTGTTTACCCTAGTTTCAGTTGACATTTCTAATTTTATATGGTCAAGTTTTCCAGGTTCCTAAATTCTAGATGTAAAATTTAACATGCAAATGGTATATAAACATAATTGAAAACAACAAGTGTTCTCCAGTTTGATGCATCGTACGTAGTTGGTTATAAGAGTGAAGAGTCTCTTATCATTTTAATGGTTGCTCATATTGATGTTCTCTTTATAGTTTTGCTAATCTTAATTAATTATAAGCTTGGTGGAACACCAATTTAAAATAGTCATTTTGCAATTTTAATCTTGTAATGCCCTGGCCATTACAAGGTATATAATATGCTTCATTCTAGTTAACCAATAATACTAAATTTTAGGTTCGATCAGCATAGGTCTTATTTTATATATATATATAAATATATATATATATATATATATATATATATATATATATATATATATATATATATATTTTTTTTTTTTCTCATTATCCCTTTTGCGGTTATATGGGGGACATGACTTTTACATAAAAACGAATATATCAAAGTTTCTTGAAGAAGAAACCTTTTACTCTTCCATCTTAAATATGCTAATGCTCTTTCGTTTCTTATGTGCCAAGGAAGTGGCCAAACTCTAGTAAGAAATTATTTTGTCAACGGCTGCCCGAATCATATCTACTAGGACTGTCGGTGACCTGTGACCTGTTGGTAAATTATAATTCCAACATTGTATAGGTCATGGGTTCGATTCTCACTGACATATGTAAGGGTGAGGTGGATTAAGGGTTTTTTTTTTAAAAAAAAAAAAAAAAATCTAGCAGGACTACTTCAAAACGTTACCTTTTAATATTTAGAAACAAAATAGACATAGACATTACAAAGTATATGAAAAACTGATTATGAGAAAGAATAGTGATAACGTTATTTTAATAGGACCTGACTACCTGCTGCGCAACATTAAAATTAACAACTGGGGATATGCATAAACATTATGTAAGGTTCAAGTTATCTGTAAATGGCGTCACCAGATACGTGTATGGTTATATCACTACAAAGGAATAATATTGTTCATGGACCAGCTAGCTGTAATGGGTTGGATTTTGAATCAACATCGTGAAAAATGAGCATAAGATCCTGTCAAAATCAAAAGTCTTCTCCCTCCAGAAGCTAGCATATATATAATGTCCTAATTCATTTATTGATTTTAAACATATAAAACTATAATTGATCGTTAAAATCTACAACTAATTAGTTACTTAAGAGAGTAACGGAGAGATTAAGGTGGCGTTCGGTAATGTTTTCAAGTCATTTTTTTCATTTTATAAAATGAAAATGGCTTGAAAATGCGTTCGTTGGTCTGTTTTCAAAAATACAGAAAATAAAAGTTGAAAATGATTTTTTATTTTACTCGTAAAACAGGAAAACGACAAATAGACGTTTTCACCTTTTCATTCTCATATTTTAGAAAACACGGAGATATATGTATACATTTCATTGTTATTTTCATACGGTAGTACCGGACTCGTTTTTGAAAATTGTTTTCGGAATAAACTACCGGACACATTTTCGGATCTCAAAAATCCAATCTTGTTTTCTCGTTTTCATTTTCAAAATCGGTTTTTGAAAAATCATTTTTCAAAACGTTACCGGACAGGCCCTAAGTATCCATGAGACTTCTAGATGTAAGAACTACATTAGAAATTCGTTAATATCTGTCAGCTGCTGTATAATTAGTTAATTAATGCAACATTCATATATTAATTAGGTGCATGCAGAATTGCAGATCGATATGAAACGAGGTCGATCCCTACAACAATACTTCATGGTTTGAAAATAGGTCATCGATCAACTCATCACAGAAGGATTTATAATCAGTACGTGTATACTAATTTAAGATATTGGATTTAAGATATCTTAATTAGGGTTCAGGGTTCATCATGCATTATGCATTTGAAAAGCACAACCATCAATTCTATTCATCAAATCTTTTTTCCCAGCATTAGGGGGAAGAATAACAATATATAGAACCCTTGCCATATAAAAGTGTTCTACTAAATTAATTAATAATTAGCTAGCAAGAATGAGTAGATTCCCATACAATATCTTTTATATATTATTAAATATAAGATCAATAATCATTTAAACTTAGGTGGATAGATGGATATACATCAAAAGTAAAAAATCGAACTCTAATTTTACCAATGCAAACGCGCGCCTACAGAGTTTGATTTTAACAAATGGCCGGCACAGTCAAAATGATCATATTCAAAAAGTTATAGAACTCCGCTAGCTGTTTTGTTGGCATCAAAACCAAGTTTCTGACTAGTATGTATTAATTGCTCATCATCTTCTCTAGCTTTACGCTAATTATTATTGACAATGTTTGATGAAGTGTTAACTGGATATATATGTAACGAAAGTTCTTGGTAACGCATGCGCAGTGCCAATTTCAATTCAAAGTCTCCTAAATCCTAATCACATCCTTTGAAATTTTTAATAGACTTTAATAGCAATATATACTGGCACGCGATTGGGTATGGAGTGCAAGGCACTAAGTATTTGCCAATCATGCCTATATATAAGGCATACATGTCTTTGTTTCGATATCACAAGAGTAATAGAAGTATATAATACTAAACATACGCAATTGTGTATGTCTTCATTATCTTTATAACACACCTACCTTCTAGCTACCATACTCTGACTTGGAAAGCAGTCGATCTCCTTCACCCCCTCTTCGTTCTCTGAATTCCTAGCTTTGTTAGCTACCCTTTCTTCGCAGCCGAATGGCGCGCTTTGCCTTTGCGCTAGCATGTGCCCTAGCTTTGTTGGCTTCTTCAGTAGCCTCTGCTGCAATAGTCGAGCATTCTTTTCATGTAAGCCGATCTTGGCACAAGTTATTCCTAGCTATTGTCCTTAACTAGTCTATCAGTCTACATATATATAAAAACATATACATACATCAGTAATTATTAGTCTTTGTATCGCTAAATTCCTTGTCCTTAATGCCAGTTCTTGCTTCTGGCAAACGTACATGCTTTCGAAAATCAGCAAAGCTTTTCTCCCGCCAGACAATTTTAACATGTTACAACCACTTATTTTCATTGTTTATTTATATACATACAGGTGAATAACTTGACTGTTACGCGGCTATGCTATAATCAACTGATAACCGCAGTTAATGGGGAGTATCCAGGTCCAACAATAAGGGCAAGAGAGGGTGACACTCTTGTTGTTCACGTCTTGAACCAGTCCCCCTATAACATTACTATTCATTGGTGATTACTCCTTTCCCGTTAAGATTTAAAGATAAAAAAGTCTTAGGCTCTAATTTTCCTCACACAACAATATTGTATAATATGCGAAAGGCCTAATCATTTTTACATATTGTCAATCTAAACGTGGATAGATAATAATTTTATTGAAAAATTGTCAAAACCAAGCACTATTAGACTAGGGAATCGAATGTTGGTTTTGTTTTTTGGTTTATAGATTTTGTGTGCACTTTCTGTCAATATGCAGGCATGGGATCTTTCAGCTTCTAAGTGCATGGGCAGATGGACCTGCATATGTAACCCAGTGCCCTATACTTCCTGGACAAAGCTATACCTACAGATTCAAAATCATCGGACAAGAAGGTACTCTCTGGTGGCATGCACATGTTTCATGGCTCCGTGCAACAGTCTATGGCGCCCTAATAATCCAGCCGAGATCCACTCGATCCTACCCATTCCCTAAACCCTACCAGGACGTACCGATTATGTTAGGTACGTAGTAAATTAATCGATTAATTAATACACAAATCCTTTCCTTCAAGCACTTAAAAGTTTATCAACGTCAATCATGAAATTGCAGGAGAGTGGTGGAATGCTAGTGTCGTTGACGTTGAGAATCAAGCACAAGCCACCGGAGGTGCTCCGGACGATTCTGATGCATACACGATCAATGGACTACCTGGCGACTTTTATAATTGCTCTCAAAATCGTACGTAACCTAAATTGCATTAAAACTGTTTATATGTATGTACTGGTTATATATAACACATGAAGCTAGAGTGATCCAACATATATGTTACAGATATAGCATAAACAATAATTTACACCACAAATTAACCATGCGTGCACTTCAATTTACTTCTCTCTCAGTTTGTGTTTCATAATGAATAACACGATGCATTATTATCAATTTTTCAGAGACATATAAGCTGAATGTGGTGAGGGGAAAGACCTACATGCTGCGCATAATCAACGCTGCACTCAATAACCAGTTCTTCTTCGGCATAGCCAAACACAACATGACAGTTGTAGCCGTCGACGCCTCCTACACCAAACCATACGTCACAGAAGTCGTCGTGGTCGCGCCGGGTCAGACCACCGATGTTCTCATCACCACCAACCAGCCCGTCGGATCTTACTACATGGCCGCCACTCCTTACGCTAGCTCAAGCATACCGTTTCCTAACACGACCACACGCGGAGTCCTCGTCTACAACGGCTCCAAGTCATCGAGCGCCCCGCTCATGCCTGCCCTACCTAATCCCCAAGACACGGCAACGGCCCATAAATTCTCCAGCAATCTGACGGGGCTAGCCGGTGGGCCCCAGTGGGTGCCGGTTCCGCTCAAGGTGGACGAGCACATGTTCGTGACAATAGGTGTGAATCTGGATAAATGTGCCGAAGGTGTCACATGTCAAGGTCCGCTTAACAACAGATTGTCCGCGAGCATGAACAACGAGTCCTTCCAGCTGCCTACAACACTGTCAATGCTACAAGCATCCTTTTACAACGTGAGCGGGATTTACACCACCGATTTTCCCGACAATCCTCCGGTCGAGTTTGACTACACGAACGAAAACATCAGCCTGAACCTAGATCTGATCTTCGCTCCAAAATCTACCAAAGTCAAGAAGTTGAAGTACAACTCAACTGTAGAGATCGTGCTGCAGAACACGGCGTTTTTATCAATCGAGAATCACCCTATTCATATTCATGGTTTCAACTTCCACGTATTAGCTCAAGGTTTTGGAAATTATGACCCCGTTAACGATAGCAAGAAATTCAATCTTGTTAACCCACAAATTCGTAACACAATTGGTGTTCCTGTCGGAGGATGGGCGGTGATCAGATTTCAAGCAAATAATCCAGGTTAATCACTAATCAAAAGCTCTAGCTTGTTATTAATTTATTTCTAATGTTTTATGGCATAATTAATATTGATTCGTTTTTCTTTCTTTTTTTGAACTGTATAGGTATATGGATGGCGCATTGTCATCTGGACGTGCACTTGCCGTGGGGTCTGGCCATGGCTTTTGAGGTTGAAAATGGACCAACTGTTGCATCTACTTTGCCTCCGCCACCGCTCGATCTACCCAAATGTTAATTTCTTCAACTCAAGATTTATTCCAACAGAAACAGCTAGTGTCACTACTATTCTAAGATTTCGCTATTTATTTTGTTATGATTTGGTTATCAATTTCATCTGTTCTGATTGAAAATAATCTGTAATAAAGATATTGACCAATATATGAGTGTCTATTGTACTGTATAAGGGGTCAATTTTACTGTAATTAATTAATAACATTGTTCTTTTGATACTGCTTGTTAGTTTTACACTTAAAGATCTTAATTTACAAGCACAAAATAGAAAAATGGAAGAAATCACAATAAGTGTTAATTAATTAGCAGAAGAAAATGTTCCCTAAAAAAAAATTCTTATATATTATCACTTAATAATGACTCCTAATTAGTTAGGAGTACGTACTCCATTGCAAAATATAAGAATTTGGAGAAGACATATACGATTGATACGTCTGAAAGAGTAATTAAGAACCCACTTTCCCTGTTGCCCTAATTTTACTAGTATTCCTCCCTTGTTTTTTTCCCGCAAAATTCATTCCTGTCACTAATATTTGAACGGAAATGATTTGAAGAAAACCGGAGAGCGTGTTTAGTACACAGAAGCATAGGCAAACGCTTTGTACAAGTTTCGTGATTGGTCCTTTGATCCAGGACCAGGGGCCATAGCACCATCTGCTGCTTCTACTTGTTCTGAAGCAGGGCCAGAGGCAGCGCCAGAACTTATGGTACGGTGAGGTTCCGAACGTTGTCTCTCACTGTCTGACATAGGTAAGGCAAGAACACTCCTGCAAAACACAAAAACATTACCCAAAATGAACATTATTTCCAGGCACCGTAGAAATTTTATCAAGGAGGGTCAAAATTTAAATGGCTACAATTACCTTATATATATATTGAAGTATCATCAGATAATTAATACTTTACTTGGTTAAAACTGTACCAAAGTAGCTTTTCAATTTTAAAGACAAATACATTAAACTCTATTAATATTTCCCAACACTTTTTCAATGCCTGGTAAAAATAGAAGAATAGTCCAATACTCCAATGAGTTGTTGTACTTTTAGTCTATTGACAAAGTAAAAAAAAAAAAAAAAGCGTCTTGATACAGAGGACACACACAAAGTCTTTTGTTGGAAGATATAAGGCTAAAGTCTGTTTAGTCCCTGTACTATGTCTCTCTCATCGTTTCAGTCTCTGACATTCCAATTTAATCTGAAAAGTCCCTGAGGTCTCAATTTCCGTCTAATAGGTCCTTTCCGCGGGAAATTAGGAATTGGTCTTGGGTGAAATGTCCAATATACCCCTCAGTTATTTATTTTTTCTTTTTTTTCCTTTTTAATTTATTTTTTCTTTTTTTTTTTAATTTCATTTTTCCTTTTTTTCTTTTTATTTTTTTCCTTTTTCCATTTTAATTTCTTTTTTCTTTTTCCTTTTTAATTTCTTTTTTTCATTTTTTCTTTTTCCTTTTTTTTCATTTTTCCTTTTTAATTTTTTTTTCCTTTTTAATTTCTTTTTTTCCTTTTTAATTTCTTTTTTGCTTTTTAATTTCTTTTTTTCCTTTTTAATTTCTTTTTTGCTATTTCTTCTTTTTTCTTGTTCCTTTTTAATTTTTTTTTTCCTTTTTAAGTTCTTTTTTCTTTTTCGTTTTGCTTACTTTCTACTTCCTCAACCCATCAATCTCATTCCGATCAAACTCCACAACCCATCTGTTTCCCAATCAGCTCGGAAATTCACCGCTAAACCACTCCCCTCTCGTTTTCACAGCCTACTTCTCTCTCTCCCACTCAAATCCCACTTTCTCTCTCCATATCAAGCCTCAATTTGGAAACTTTTCACTGAAAATTACCATTTTTTAACTTTTCACTGAATACTACCATTTTTTCAAACTCTGATGTTTTTGGGTCTTGCTCAAAATGGTGATTTGGATTTTGGGTTTGGTTGAAATGGTGGTTTTTGATGGCCAAGTTGACAAAAACCAGAAGTGAAGAAGAAGAATAGTGATGGAAAAGAAAAATGGCCGCTGGCGTAGAGAACAAGAATTGGGGTTTCGAGTCGATCTGGATTGGTTCGCCGACGTGGCGCTACTGATGCAGCAGAATACGATGGTCATTAAAAAGGAAAAAAAAAATTAAAAAGGAAAAAAGAAAAAAAAAGGAAAAAAGAAATTAAAAAGAAAAAAGAAAAAAGAAATTAAAATGGAAAAAGGAAAAAAAGAAAAATAAAAGGAAAAAGAAATTAAAAAGGAAAAAGAAAAAAATGAAAAAAAGAAATTAAAAAGGAAAAAGAAAAAAGAAAGAAAAAGAAATTAAAATGGAAAAAGGAAAAAAATAAAAATAAAAAAGGAAAAATGAAATTAAAAAGGAAAAAGAAAAAAGAAAAAAAAAGAAATTAAAAATGAAAAAGAAAAAAAGGAAAAAAATAAATTAAAAAGAAAAAAGAAATAATTGAGGGGTATATTGGACATTTCACCCAAGGTCAATTCCTAATTTCTCACGGAAATGACCTATTAAACGGAAATTGAGACCTCAGGAACTTTTCAGATTAAATTGGAATGTCAGGGACTGAAACGATGAGAGAGGCATAGTACAGGGACTAAACAGACTTTAGCCCATAAATATATAAATAAAGTGGGCACGAGTTCAGCCAAACCAATGAGCAGAACTTCTCATAAGGGTCAATTAAAGTACTCCTCAGCCAATCAGACTCGGTTTTATATAAAAGAAGCTTACATCTCAGCCATCTCAGCCAATAGCCCAAAATGGAGCAATTTCCAAAGGTTGAGAGGGGTCAACTGACCCTTCTCACTGCCTATACCATTTTAACGTGAATGAATAGTGCGTGCTCTCTGATACCACCATGTTATATATAGTTATGGATCTTACCCTCTCCGGCGGCCAAGTTGAAGTAAAGTTCGACAAGGTTGGGGCACTTCTCATAGCAGTCGCGGGTGCATAGCTTGTTGAGCAAGTGAGGCTGAAGGAAGGCATGAGAGGAAATACCAACAGCATCCCTATATATCAACATCACATGCCTTCACACATTCATCTGTCTCTATGTATTCAACCATCTTCTCTACCACAACTTCCGATGTCCTGCACTGTTTATCCATGCTTCCAGCTTTCCCCGGCATTGTTTCTAATAAAACGACCTCTTCCCGGAAGATGATGCAGAAAATGCACAGATATGATTTGGTAACTCCTCACATATATAAGCTCACCTAGAGTTGCATGGATGAAGAGGGAAGAGAGGAAGAGAACCAAAAGACACTTAGTTGATGAGAAATCCATGTGCGCTTAATTTATTATTATTTTTTGGGTCAAAATGTGCGCTTAATTTGTTTGAAGATTGTGAATTGGATAGGGGCGGATCCAGGATTATAAGCTTGGTAGTTGGTGGGGCTTGAACTTCTAACAAAGAACAAAAAAAAATTGGTAGAGAATCTCGACGGTGCGATTTACCTAGGAACTTGTTACTTAAGTGCAAGTTTAAGAATGTACAGCTAACACAATTACCTAAGAATTTGTTAAGTGCAAGTTTAAGAAAGTACTACTAATGATAGATAGTAAATTTCTCCTCTGATACTAAGTTGTAGAGTGAGCAGTTCGTTTTCAAGCTTTCATTTGTGGCTTGTAAAGGAAATTAACAACCAGATCTTCTCCAACCCCAGTCAAGAAGCAGATCTAGCAACATCAAACAACCGCCAACAAAAATCAAGATAAGACTGCATCATCATCATATCTCTCTCATGGTTACCACTACACTAACACAAAATACAGCCAGCAAAACCAACCTTGATACTTGATAGTCATTAATCGTAACGCTATGTGCCCACAGACCTGCAAAATCAGAGAACAATAACTTAAACAAAGGCAATGACTAATTCCAGCAATCAAATTGACAATGAATTCAAGTGATTTCAATTCGCAAAATCTTCACATAATTCCGAAACTTGGTTCTAATTAGCGGAACGGATCAACCGAATTGCGAAGCAAACAAGTGGAAAATAGAGAGGATTAGAATTTAGATACATACAATTTTCATTAGCTTTAACAATTTCAATTTGGGTTAATGGGTTTTATCAATTTGGAGATGAATTGGGTTTTATCAGAATACGGAATACCTCTTTAACATGACTGATTCGGTGGAGTGACTGCCTGACTGGCGTCAATTGATCAAGGGCGCTCTAGAATAAGTGAATACCCACTTACCCAGCAGATCAGAAACTTCCAAAAAAAAAATGGAGCTTTCATATAAAGAAGAAGTAGAAGAGAAGAAGAGGGAGGAGGAGAAGACAGAGAGGGAGAGAAAGATACCTGGAGGCCTGGACTCCTGGAGACTCGGAGAGGAGGAGGAGGAGGAGAAGAAGTGAAGAAAGTCAGAAACAGCGCTGTGCTGGGTTGCTGTGTTCGGGAGTCCAGTAGTCCCGAGTTCGGCGGGACTTGAAAAGGCCAAGAGCATTCAAAAAAAAAAAAAAATACATGAGCTATGAACCTTATTTTTTTTGTTTTTTGACCCAAAAACCTTGGTGGGGCTTGAGCCCAACCCACTAATAGGCTGGATCCGCCCCTGGGACATATATGGAGTTAACTATCTTGTTCGTGAGAGAGTGATAATCAGAGAAAGTTCGTATATATATGGAGCAGTTTACAATAAAGCTATCGACCAACTAAATATAGGAAAAGAGACTTTAATTGAGCCATTGAATTCTAAGGCCTTCTCTTCTCTATATTGGGGAAGCTGGCCTGTGTTATTCCCTATAATTAGGCCCCATTTCACAAAAAATATCATATTTCTCCATAGGCCCAATAACATTTTTGCTTGACTTCCACACCATCTGCTTTTGGTTTTCAATTTTTCATGGGTTTTCCAAGATTCTAAATCTACATATTTATACTCTGTGTACGTGATTCCAATAAGCAGTATGAATATATTGTTCCAACAAAAATTTGAGCTTTAGGGACCCCTCAAATTTTGAATTATTATAATCGCATCCTTTATTTTGAGACGTGATGATATCTCAATTTTAGAGAAATAAAATTGCATATTATTAAGGAATTGAGATGTATATAATACATATCAGTACATTGGATGACTGATGAGGTCTATCCATTTCTCAAACTTTGAAATGCAGAAAACAAAAGCTGGATCCTAAATAAAATATGCGTTGCCTGAATGTATTTCACACAGCTGTGTACAAATAACTGGATACTAAAGAAGTGGAAAAAGATCATCATTTCTTCTTCTATTAAAAGACTTCAGCAAACAAACAGGTTCTTCACTAAGCTAACCCGCAACCAACGTCTGTGCCTCCGATTCCAATTGATAATTTCTCAATGCCTGATTGTGCTTAGAGATCCAAAGCAAACATAAAAGCTAGGAATCTAGGATGAAAACTTGATGGCTCCCAGTATCCTATAACAATTAACATGAACTTAGCAAACTAGGCTTAAGCTAGCTTAGGAAGACACTAGAATTGAAGAGTCAGGTCCAAACTATTATCCCATATTCCCATATGTATATTCCGCCAGCCTTTTGAGCCCAGCAAGAGAGACCAAAGGTTCAATGATTCCACTTTCAACAATTAACATGACTGATAGCATGGCATGCTAAAACAAACAAACGGTCACAGAGATTGCATATATGGGGAAGTCCTGCTCCAACTTAATAGCAACTAGTAATTTAGCAACAGTACTGCAACAGCGAAAATCATCAACTTGATTATATGAGTGAGGTAATGCATTGTTTACAAGAATGTATAAATATGAAAAATTATAGTACTAGTGATTATAAAGTGCACCGATATGAGATATGTACAAGTTCAAGCCACTTAGACTCATCAGTCATCACAAATTGGGATTTCGGTAGCAAATTGTAATCATCATCAGAATTTCTTTTCTAGAAAAACTGGCTTCTTTGTTTATTCATCTTTTTGGGAATTGGAGTATGGATAAACCAATATAGAAAAGTATCGGTAATTCTCGAGAAACCAAAAATTGAATCTCCGTATGAAAATCCATTTCTTCAAATCTTTTCTCAAATTTGAAGTTGAGAAAATATATATTTTCCCATAATTAGGGGTTTAGGCTCAATGTCTCCCCTTATATTCGACAGTTTCATTAATCAAGGTTTGAGAACAGCTGCACTAACCATTTATTTTCAAATATATATATATATATATATATATATATACTCTTGAAGAGTAAGTTTATTTTTTTCAGTCTTGGTTCATGGTACGTGGTGATTTTCACACCTAAGGTTTTGGTTGTTTTGATTTATACATGTTTGGTTGTTTTTAGTTTGCTCTCTCGTTGCTTACACATTTTTTATAAATATAAGTTGAGAATTACTTATTCAATTTAAAATAAAGTAAAATAAAATATATAAAAAAGTAAGACTACGATCTCCCTCTTCGCAAAGTCAAAAAGCTACATTCTAAATCTTAGGAATAAAAATGATGTTATGAGGATTCAAATGGAATTTTCATATACACATCGAAAAGTTTGACTTTAGGTCTTTAGCAATGGAGACCGGCCCACTCCTTGGCTCCTTCACAAATAGGAGTTTTTTTTTTTTTTAATTTTTTTTTTATCAAAGGATTTCACTTGTACCCCTATGGTGACTCAAATACATGACCTCGATTTTAGGTAGTGGGTGTTCTAACCACTGAATTAACACCACTTCGTCACAAATAGGAGTTTTTCTCTAAACTGGTTTTTCAAATTAGTAGGAGTGGAGATGCACTAACAATAATACTTTATAGTCATATCTTTTTGAACTTGAATTAGTAGTCAAGTAGTGAAGTTATTTTCAATATACTTTTGTCCAATAACTCATAGGTGCAATTCAATACTTTATACTACGAAAAATAAGACTTTAAGTCCGGTTTGGAAAAACTTAGTTTTAAGTAATAATCAGTTGTAGCTCTTAGCATTTGAAAGTAGTTTCTTAACAAGTTTTATTAGCTGTTGCAGTTTCATTCATGTGGTCAGTTGATCTTGTACTTAGCTGTGCTCAACTATCGTTGGATTGAGATCCAAATGTAAGAAATAATAAGGCAGTTGTATTGCTCATTATTCTTCTCACTTGAATTTAATCCAATGACAATTGTGCACAACTGAGTACATATTTTGAAATAAGCTGATTGATTCTTAGCCACTGTCAAATAATATAGATTTTGAAATAAGCGTTTTAAATTTTTTCGGTGAATTAGTTTTGCTGCTTAATTTATTTTAAAAAAAAATCTTTAAACAATTTAAGACGCTCGAAATTACATCATATTGTGATGGACTTGAGAACGAAACTTGAGAAAATGTTCTCGGTTGAGTTTAAAAGGTGGGAGGTCAAGTCAATCTAGGCCCAACCAAAACAACTTGCAATATAAGATTGTTAGTTAACTAGCGATAAATTAGTATTGAAAATAGATTTTATTGATCAATCAATTAAAGAGCAGAAAGAAAGTAAAAGCTTTGGAGAAAAACATGAAGACATGTCTTAGCTAGATCTGTAATCTTTTTGGCATGAACCATTGTATATCATGTACGTATCGATCTGCCATTTGTTTTCAATGAGTATTACAATAAATTTTCGAGCAAATGTCCGTAAATCTCATCAAAGCTACTGTAATAACCTAGTTTTTTTTAATCAAACAATTTGGTGGCAAACACCGGTTCCGTGATTTAAGGTTAGTGGACAATTGCATAATTTGAAGGCCGGTGCTTTAACATGATTATGCATGAGTGGAAGAACGAATCAATTAAGCTAAGAAACGAATTCTCTCTCTCTCACGTCCGAAACCACCCAAAACAGAGCAAAACTTCTCCAAACTCTCTCTCACTCCACCGGCCACCAATCAAGACCAGAACACTTCCTATAGCTTCGCCTCGACCTTGCGCAGCTGCAGGTGGCAGCCTTGAACCACGACACGGCCACCAGCGGCGGCGGGAAGCTCCGCCCGGTTTGAGCTCGTTTTGGTTCCAAGCTTGATATCTCAAGCTACCGGCCAACAATCCTCACCAAACTTCACCCACGAGCTCGCCTCAACGTCCTGAAGCTCCCAGAAGTGGCCTTGCACGGCGGCGCTACTCGTGGTGGCGGCTGGAAGCCAGACCCGATCAAATCGAAAACCGAAGCTTCGATCGGTATATCTCGAGCTGTAGTGCATCGTTTTGATTGATTCTTTTTCCAGTGGGTTCCCCTTGATGTTGTTAACAACTCTCTAGAAGGCATCGAGGCCTGAAATTGAAGTTTTTACGTCGATCGGAGCCCTCGCCGGATTCTGCAAAATTCTGCAAATTTTCCGACCACCGAAGCTTTCGATCGGTATATCTCGAGCTACAGACCATATTTTTCTGTGATTCTTGAACCAATGCGTTCGTCTTGAGTTTCTTAACAACTCTCTAGAAGGAATCGAAGCCTGAAATTGAAGTTTTGACGTCGAAATCAAGCCTTGCCGGATTCTGCAAATTTCGCCGGATTCTGGAAATTTTCCGGCCACCTCGACTGTTCTAGGTAATTTCCGACCACTTCCTTTCGTTTTCAGACTTCATGCTAGTTATGAAAGTGGATCAACTCGTCATTTTGAACAAGTTTGTAGTTGACGACTTTTGCATCGGAGGTGGTTGACCGCCGCGTTGACCGCCGTTGACCGCCCACTGACCGCCGCTTGTGGCGGCGTATTCGACCATATTTTGAGTTTTTATTATCTAGGTGATGATCTACGCATCCTTACGAGCGTTTTGATATATAACATGGTCATGTTAGAAAAAGTTGATAAATAGTGGATTTACGTTTTTACGTTACTATTTACGGTTTTTTTACGTTTTATCTTCGGTTTACGATCTGTGAAGATCAGACCATCGGTTTTACTTCAAATTTTAGTATGTTGATCGTATGACTGTCCCGATGACTTTGTGAGGTCACGGGCGAAGATCCGACCGTTGGATCCTCGTATAATTGAGAAATAGTTATTCGGAAGGCGATTCGTGAGAATCCGACCGTCGGATTTTCATATAATTTTGTGGAGATGTTAGTAAGGGCGATTCAGGAAGATCTGACCGTTGGATCTTCGTGATAATTTTGGAGGATGATCCTAAGGGCGATCCGTGAGGATCCGACCGTTGGATCATCATTAAATTCAGATCCGACCGTTGGATCATCGTTTAATTTGAATCCGACCGTTGGATCATCATTATATTCAGATCTGACCGTTGGATCGTCGTTTAATTACATTTATGAGTTGTTGGCTAAGTTAAGATCATTATTGGATTAGGTTATCGACGGATTGATTTGGTGGACGATTCGGATTGATGTATTTGGCTTTTTAGAAGACGCAGCTGGATTAGAGGTGAGTAAACCTCACGTGGTTCATATTACGAACCGAATAAATTTAATTACCTTATTTTGTCGTAATTGCGTGAAAATATTTATGGAATAAATATTTGTTTTAAAATCATATGGACTTGATCAACTACGGTCCATGGGTAAGTAAAATGATTTTTACTATACAAATGAATTTCTCAGTTTTATTGCATGTGAACTATAGTTGGTATTAGTGATTATCCCTGAGCGGATAATTACGTATATATATATTTACGTGATTATATGTGAATGGTGTGACATTGAAGAGTGTGGAATTGGGATGATTAAATTATTATGAATTGACATGTGACTTACCATATTTTTATGTGATGAACATGATTGATGAGTTCTTGTTAATATTCAAGATTTACATTGGAGGATGTATAGAGTTGGAGAAAGTAGGATTCTGAGGACGAGGTGTCCGAAGTTCGACGGTTAAGGATAACCGGAGTGTTTGTGTACTGAGGACGGGGATGTCCAAGGTGCGACGGTTTATTATTAACCGAAGTTGTGTGCTGAGGACGGGGATGTCCAAAGCGCGACGGTTTATTATTAACCGAAGTATATGGTGCTGAGGACGGGGATGTCCAAAGCGCGACGGTTATAGTGTTAACCGAAGTATTTTTGCCGTTGCTTGACCCTAGGCCAAGGTGTCAGAGGTAACGAGGCAGTTAGAGCTCTAACGTGTTATGGGATGGGACCAAAGTGGTGATAGTGTTGTGAGATAGGACCAAAGTGGTGATATTGAATTGGTTTGACGTTTGCGTCGTGGATGTTGAGATTGTTGGTTGTGTTGTTGAGTTATAAGAATTGTAATTTAAAATCAACAGTTCTTTCTTGTTTACTCATACGAGCTTTAAAGATTTCTTTAAAGCTTACCGGGTTTTGTGTTGTTGCCAATTCCCGGTGCACTATTAAATTCAAATGGTGTAGCGGGAAATCCTACAGGTCAGGAAGATCAAGGCGGAGATCGTGCGGGTTAGAGTTTTTGTTTCAGTTTACAGCTTTGTAAATTGTGAGATGTATTATTAAGAGGTGTGAAGTGTGGTTGTTGTGAGAAAAAAATTCAGGACGTTTATTCTATTAAGTTGTATAATTCATGTTTCGGATTTTAATTGTATTTAAAATTCGGGGCGTGACAGTTTGGTATCAGAGCGTAAGGTACATATTTGGTGACATGTCAATACCTTCCGAGTGATGGCCCGTCTGCAGCGGATCCCCATCGTGCGCTCTTCGGTATTGGCTAAGTCATTGGGTATGTGTGAGTGTTGGAAGTTGTTTAGGCCGCTAAGTCGTTTTAGGAACGTTAACACCTTCCCTGTAGTATTGACTTGGTTAATATGGACTTGTATTTGACTTATACTGTGTTTTAAGTGTTATACGTGTATTAGCCAAGCATACTATATTTCTTAGGTGTTGAATATTCGAAGGAGTAGTACTTAGAACTACAGAGTTGTCTTGTAGGTTCGTATTTGAATAAGTTCAGTTACCGCGAGTTATAATCTTTAAGGGATGGAAACCTTCGGATTTAACTCTATTGAGTTAGGGTGATTGTTTTATGGAAGTGAGGTTCTTTTGGATGTTGAGGTGTTTGGTTGAAGGCATGATGTTGGCCTATGCACGTACCTAGTGTGGATACGAGTATGAATTGATGGAATTTTTGCCTTATTAGGTTGGATATACAGATGTTTTTGATTTGATTCTTGACTCATGTGGAGTGGTGGGTAGTATTGCGGTTTGGGAATGAATTATTGTGGTTAATTCTTCCATGTGTTTGTAAGTTGATGAGCAGGGTTTAAGTTGTGAGAAAGGAGTTTGATCTCGTGTTTGAGTGATTGAGACGAACGACTATATATTTGAGGTTGTTTTGTGTTTTAAGTTTATGTAGACGGGACACTTAAAGTTTTGAAATAGAGTTTGATTTTTAGTTGATAGATAATGGGGAGAATTAGAATCAACTCTTTGTTAATGATCTTGGACGAGAGTGTGTTTCTATGGTTATGGATTTTAGGTGAAATGGTTAAATACAATTTTGGGTATTGATGATAGTGACATGATTGGGTATCCATAGTGGTTCAAGTGAATTACTATGCGGTATGGAGTTGATTCGATGTATGAATCGTGAAATCTTAGGGTTGAATTATGGTAAGTTTGATGGAGCATGTTTTAGAGGGAATGGTTGAGATTTTATAAGACTAGCACGAGTAACTCTAAGGATGTGAGTTTTCCTAGTTAACTCAGGAAGTGTTTAGCTTTATTAATCCCTAATTCTAGCGACGAAATTATTGTGTTTGGTTTGACTCAGAGGATACTAGCTTGACCTCTGTGCAACTTAATTGATTGTTTGTGATAAATCATTATGATTGATGTGTGCAGCAGAGTTGTCAATGGTTTTGAAAATAGTATTGGGTGACCAAGGTTGATCCTTGGTGTTGTTGTTGGTTTAACAAAAAGAAGAAACGACATACATGCAATCTTATTGATTTAATATTACAAAAAGGAAATTGGAACTACGCTATACTAAGCCTAATTGGTAGCTCCGGATGGGTTGAGGCTGAGCTCAAGAGAAACGTTAGAGCCACTGTTGTAACCGCCTGAGCCACCAGAATAGTAACCAAATGCGCTACCTTCCTCAGAAGTAGTCTTCGGGTTACCAAAGACGTCCTCGCCGTGCACGGGGAACAGAGGAAGAGTTTCAACCTCCTGGTGATCTCCTCCTCGTTGTTGCAGGGATGTTTGTCCTCCTGTTGTGCCAAAAGAGTTGTACTGGTATTAGTGTTGAAGTGTGAGGAAGAATATGAAACAAAATTTAAATCAAGAAATCCTTCATTACCAGTAGAATAGGTGGAACCAAAGTTGAGATCAATGGATCTACCATCATCAGTAGAACTAGTGGACCCAAAATTGATGTCAATGGATCCACCAGCTGGCCCAAAATTGATGTCGATGGATCCACCAGCACCAGTAGAACCAGTGGACCCAAAATTGAGATCAATGGATCCACCAGTACCAGGAGAACTAGTTCCCATGGGCACTTGAGCAGCCTGATTGCACCTCTTCATCTGCTTCTCTCGAGCCCTGACATTCTGGAACCAAAAATAAATGTTCTTGCCCTCAACCTGTCCATACTGTTGCAGCTGGAGACAGATCTCGTGAATCTGCTCTGTAGTTGGGGTCTTAACTCCCTTGTCGTAGTAAAGATCCCTGAGGATCCTTATTTGATCTGGAGTAGGAACCCACCTGGCACGGCTTCGCCAGAAATCTGTGTTGGCACTACTCCCGGCTGCTTGGTTGTTTCCTCCATCCTCGATTTGTTGCTGGGTTTGTAGCTCCATTAGTTGCAGAGTTCGTGGTTCCATGGTGATGAGTTGAGAGGAAGTGTAAATTGAAGAACGAAGTTGTTGAGTGTTTGTGGGAGATTGACCTTAGAAGGATTAAGGTCGATGAAGGGGTATTGGAGATCTGAAAGTTCAGAGGAAAGAAGAGATCGAATCTTCAAATGGAAGAAAAGATCTGAGAGAGAAGGATTGAAGATTTGAGAGTGAAAAAAACCTGGGGATTTGAGAAGAGAAAGGCTGAAGAGTTGAGAGAGAAAGGCTTGAGCTCGGAAGAAAATTTCTTTTCCTTTGGAGTGAACAGTCGCGTCTCCAGAATGCACCTATTTATAGAACAAGGTGAGCAGATCTCCACCGTTGGATGAACGATCTCAGAATTTGAATCCACGCGTTGGATTAAAGTCGCCCCGAAACCCGGAAAAGCTGTTGGCGCGTGTTGAGCGTGTAAGGGGACCGAGGGAATCTCGAGGCGCTGTGGCAGACAGCTGTAGCCGAAAGCAGATTTGACTGCCGTAAATCACGGAAGGGATAAGCCGTGACACAAGTGGGCCGTACTTGGGCCTGTCTCGGATCAAGGCATCACTGTAGCTGTGGGTGGAGGCCTGATGGGCCGAGTTTCAGAAACAGTTTTGGATGAGTTGGGCCGGAATTCTGAAACAGTTTTGGATGAGTTGGGCCGGATTTCTGTAACAGTTTTGGATACGTTGGGCTGGGTTTCTGCAACAGTCTTGGATGTTTTGGGCCGAATTGTTGAAACAGTTGAAACAGTTGGTTTAAATAAAAGGATTGGTATGAATAATAACGTGAGCAGCCGTGCTCGAGTGGTTGAGTGTAAAGTTCGTGTACAAGAGGTCTGAGGTTCGAACCTCGCCTCTCGTTTATTTTTATTATGTTCGTTTATGACATAATAAGTATAAAATTTGTACACATTTTATTAAGCACAACTTGTGCTCCAGTGGTTGGGAGCGAGGCATTGGTTTAAAGGGTCGGGAGTTCGAGACTTGCCTCCTGATATATTTTATTTATGTTCGCTTAGGACATAATAAATATAACGCGTGTGCTTCTATTAATGAAAGCAGCTCTTGCTTCAGTGGTTGGGAGAGAAGCATTGGTTTAGGGGGTCTGGAGTTCGAACCTTACCTCTTACAAATATTTTTGGATCTCGTATATGCTTGATATACGGACGTATATACGGTATGTACGGTATACATACGTATATACGGTCTGTACGGTATGTATACTTATATACAGTTGTACAGTATGCATACGTATATACGGTCTGTACGGTATGCATACGTATATACGGTCTGTACGGTATGCATACGTATATACGGTCTGTACGGTATGCATACGTATATACGGTATGTACAATTTCATACCGTAGCCGAGCTGGAAGTTGGTAGGCCCAAATAGTAAGCCCAATTGTTCGGCCCGATTGGTAGGCCCAATTGTTCGGCCCAAATGGTAGGCCCAAATGTTAAACCCAAATTGGTTCGAGCCGGTTCTAAATGTGGATGGTTCGGTTTCTTCGGCCCAATTGGCCAGCCCTAATGCTTAGCCCAAGGATTGAGCAAGCCCAAGTCATCATCACTGGGTGACATGTTTTATTGGCGTGCTTTTGAGAATGATTTGTTTTGAGTGATGCTAATTGAGAAGCGAAACGCTTTGTGGGAGTGTTTACTGTGCTTGTATGCCAGTACAGGATGACGATCTGTGTGAAAACAGCTATATGTGCAATGCCACGTGGTGATTTGAGTGTGGGTTGCTTGAGGCAATTGTTGTGTTGTAATTTTGAGAAATGATGCGGTGAAGGAATGTCATGTTGATGACTTAAGTGGGGATGAGGATTTCATTTGTGAATTCTCGTTGTGTGAGTTTACGTTTGTGATGAAAGGATTTAGTGGCCATAGGAATGTATTTTTATACAAAGGGCTGTGGTTTTGTAGATTACTACAGTTTTGGGAAAGATGGAGATTCGATGGTTAGGTTAACTGTAATCGAGAGCAATTAACTTGCGCTTAAATTTCGGGACGAAATTTCTTTAAGGAGGGTAGATTGTAATAACCTAGTTTTTTTTAATCAAACAATTTGGTGGCAAACACCGGTTCCGTGATTTAAGGTTAGTGGACAATTGCATAATTTGAAGGCCGGTGCTTTAACATGATTATGCATGAGTGGAAGAACGAATCAATTAAGCTAAGAAACGAATTCTCTCTCTCTCACGTCCGAAACCACCCAAAACAGAGCAAAACTTCTCCAAACTCTCTCTCACTCCACCGGCCACCAATCAAGACCAGAACACTTCCTATAGCTTCGCCTCGACCTTGCGCAGCTGCAGGTGGCAGCCTTGAACCACGACACGGCCACCAGCGGCGGCGGGAAGCTCCGCCCGGTTTGAGCTCGTTTTGGTTCCAAGCTTGATATCTCAAGCTACCGGCCAACAATCCTCACCAAACTTCACCCACGAGCTCGCCTCAACGTCCTGAAGCTCCCAGAAGTGGCCTTGCACGGCGGCGCTACTCGTGGTGGCGGCTGGAAGCCAGACCCGATCAAATCGAAAACCGAAGCTTCGATCGGTATATCTCGAGCTGTAGTGCATCGTTTTGATTGATTCTTTTTCCAGTGGGTTCCCCTTGATGTTGTTAACAACTCTCTAGAAGGCATCGAGGCCTGAAATTGAAGTTTTTACGTCGATCGGAGCCCTCGCCGGATTCTGCAAAATTCTGCAAATTTTCCGACCACCGAAGCTTTCGATCGGTATATCTCGAGCTACAGACCATATTTTTCTGTGATTCTTGAACCAATGCGTTCGTCTTGAGTTTCTTAACAACTCTCTAGAAGGAATCGAAGCCTGAAATTGAAGTTTTGACGTCGAAATCAAGCCTTGCCGGATTCTGCAAATTTCGCCGGATTCTGGAAATTTTCCGGCCACCTCGACTGTTCTAGGTAATTTCCGACCACTTCCTTTCGTTTTCAGACTTCATGCTAGTTATGAAAGTGGATCAACTCGTCATTTTGAACAAGTTTGTAGTTGACGACTTTTGCATCGGAGGTGGTTGACCGCCGCGTTGACCGCCGTTGACCGCCCACTGACCGCCGCTTGTGGCGGCGTATTCGACCATATTTTGAGTTTTTATTATCTAGGTGATGATCTACGCATCCTTACGAGCGTTTTGATATATAACATGGTCATGTTAGAAAAAGTTGATAAATAGTGGATTTACGTTTTTACGTTACTATTTACGGTTTTTTTACGTTTTATCTTCGGTTTACGATCTGTGAAGATCAGACCATCGGTTTTACTTCAAATTTTAGTATGTTGATCGTATGACTGTCCCGATGACTTTGTGAGGTCACAGGCGAAGATCCGACAGTTGGATCCTCGTATAATTGAGAAATAGTTATTCGGAAGGCGATTCGTGAGAATCCGACCGTCGGATTTTCATATAATTTTGTGGAGATGTTAGTAAGGGCGATTCAGGAAGATCTGACCGTTGGATCTTCGTGATAATTTTGGAGGATGATCCTAAGGGCGATCCGTGAGGATCCGACCGTTGGATCATCATTAAATTCAGATCCGACCGTTGGATCATCGTTTAATTTGAATCCGACCGTTGGATCATCATTATATTCAGATCTGACCGTTGGATCGTCGTTTAATTACATTTATGAGTTGTTGGCTAAGTTAAGATCATTATTGGATTAGGTTATCGACGGATTGATTTGGTGGACGATTCGGATTGATGTATTTGGCTTTTTAGAAGACGCAGCTGGATTAGAGGTGAGTAAACCTCACGTGGTTCATATTACGAACCGAATAAATTTAATTACCTTATTTTGTCGTAATTGCGTGAAAATATTTATGGAATAAATATTTGTTTTAAAATCATATGGACTTGATCAACTACGGTCCATGGGTAAGTAAAATGATTTTTACTATACAAATGAATTTCTCAGTTTTATTGCATGTGAACTATAGTTGGTATTAGTGATTATCCCTGAGCGGATAATTACGTATATATATATTTACGTGATTATATGTGAATGGTGTGACATTGAAGAGTGTGGAATTGGGATGATTAAATTATTATGAATTGACATGTGACTTACCATATTTTTATGTGATGAACATGATTGATGAGTTCTTGTTAATATTCAAGATTTACATTGGAGGATGTATAGAGTTGGAGAAAGTAGGATTCTGAGGACGAGGTGTCCGAAGTTCGACGGTTAAGGATAACCGGAGTGTTTGTGTACTGAGGACGGGGATGTCCAAGGTGCGACGGTTTATTATTAACCGAAGTTGTGTGCTGAGGACGGGGATGTCCAAAGCGCGA
The DNA here is from genome assembly GCF_958449725.1 of Rosa rugosa. NCBI lineage: Eukaryota > Viridiplantae > Streptophyta > Magnoliopsida > Rosales > Rosaceae > Rosa > Rosa rugosa. Next base: position 9,677,015 of record NC_084826.1, on the reverse strand, counting down.
CGGTTTATTATTAACCGAAGTATATGGTGCTGAGGACGGGGATGTCCAAAGCGCGACGGTTATAGTGTTAACCGAAGTATTTTTGCCGTTGCTTGACCCTAGGCCAAGGTGTCAGAGGTAACGAGGCAGTTAGAGCTCTAACGTGTTATGGGATGGGACCAAAGTGGTGATAGTGTTGTGAGATAGGACCAAAGTGGTGATATTGAATTGGTTTGACGTTTGCGTCGTGGATGTTGAGATTGTTGGTTGTGTTGTTGAGTTATAAGAATTGTAATTTAAAATCAACAGTTCTTTCTTGTTTACTCATACGAGCTTTAAAGATTTCTTTAAAGCTTACCGGGTTTTGTGTTGTTGCCAATTCCCGGTGCACTATTAAATTCAAATGGTGTAGCGGGAAATCCTACAGGTCAGGAAGATCAAGGCGGAGATCGTGCGGGTTAGAGTTTTTGTTTCAGTTTACAGCTTTGTAAATTGTGAGATGTATTATTAAGAGGTGTGAAGTGTGGTTGTTGTGAGAAAAAAATTCAGGACGTTTATTCTATTAAGTTGTATAATTCATGTTTCGGATTTTAATTGTATTTAAAATTCGGGGCGTGACAGCTACCCCATCGAGAAAAGAAAAACGAATCACACAACCAAACACCCTTTAGGTCTATTTCTTTGCTAGACATTAATTATTTCTCGCTCAGTTTACACTAATATATATTGAAAATGATTAAATGAAACAATGTGATGAAGAAGAAATCACATAGCACCATTAGAAAGGAGCTGGAGAAGGAACAGGGGAAGAAGCGGGGAAGTAATCTGAAGCGGGGCCAGGGGCGGCATGTATGTCTTCTGATGAAATAGGACCAGGGGCTGCATCGCCGGAGCTCATCAGTTCAATCATGGCACGGCGAGGGTTGGATCGTTGTCTCTCACACAGATCAGGCAAGAACACTCCTGCATTTTCAGGAACATTAAATTAATTAATTTACTACGTATTTTCATTGCATAGTTTCTTTTCTCTTTAATGGAAAGGAAAGTATTTATCACAAGGAAGGTATCATTACACCATCATGGGCAGACAATGAAAGGGAAGCATCACCATGCAAGAAACCGGAAAGATTCTTAGCTGCCTTTGTGAACAAAATACACATTTGTTCTACTTTGTTTTAGAGTTTGGGTCCTAAGGATGGGAATGTTTTATATTTAATTGTTAAAGTAACAACAATGTGAATTAGGTAACTTACCCTCTCCGGCGGCCAAGTTGAAGTAAAGTTCAACAATGTTGGGGCACTTCTGGTAACAGTTGGGAGAGCAAAGCTTGCCCATAAACTGAGGCTCAAGAAGGGCATCGGAGGAAATTCCGACGGACTTTCTATCAACACCGCAAGCATTCACACACTCATCTGTCTCCATGTACTCGGCCAAACCCTCAACCACAATCTCTGATGTCCTGCACTGGTACTCTACGCTTCCATCGTTCTTTGCCATCGTCTCGATTAAACATCTTTTCCCGGCAGATGACACCGAAAATGCGCAAACATCATTTGGCAAATCCTCACATACAAAAGCAGCTGAGAAAACCAACAGAAAGAACTTAATACAACAAGTAATCTAAGATTTGGAAAACACAAGATGCGGGTTCAAGTGCGGATGTTCTCGATCCGAGTGTGTTCAATCCTTGAACCCTCATATATTATGGTCCGCACTCGAACATTTTCAGAAAGAGACATTTATGTACCTAGAGCTGCATGGATGAAGAGGGAGGAGAGGAAGAGAACCAATGGAAGCTTGGCCGCCATGAGGTCTGATTCCTTCGACAAATAAAAGAGAACTAAGAGAAGTTTGATTTGTTTGTGAGAGATGAGAATAGAGGAGGGTGTGTATTAGTGTATATACGGTGAACAGGTATGATGATTTTATGAACTATGAAACTGAAATGATTGAACGAGCTATATATAGAGAAGAGTCCACCGGCTTAAGGCTCTGAAATTAATTGCTTGGAAGTTTGGCTACTTGAATATTAACGAGTCTCTCTATATTCCAGGACGCGTTCCAAACCTGAGAGGTCGGTGTGAAACTATTACTTGTCAGGGAAAAAATTGTGACATCCCTCTTTGAATATTAATTTTAATTTATGCTGTCCTTAATTTTAGTTTTCTTAATTACCATTCTCAATTTTTTTATTCTCTTCATTGTTATTGACTCATTTGGTTTGTTTTATACGTGCTTTCTAATTGACGCCTAGTTAAGACGTGTTGAATAGCCTATCGTGTCGAAGTTTCCAGCAGCTTGTAGTCTTTACAATTCCTAACTCAAGCTCCATTCCTGGAAATTAATTTAGACCTAAAAATAAACCAAGTTTTTTTTGTGGTTGCAAATGTTAAGAGTAGGCTAGAGGGAGATACAAGATTCCAATTTTGAACCTACGTATATATAGGAGCAGATGTTTCTAATAGTTGAGTTCTGCATAATTATTCAATTTGGTGAAGAATTTTGTTCTCAAGTTTCTATTACATGCAGTGTATGATAGATTTTTTAAATAGACTCCAATTATTTATCTATACAACATAAGAAGAATTATGAAATATAAATACGCTGATATATAATAAAAAAAAATTCCAATTGGTAATAGGATTTTCGTTTGTTAAACTCTTTTCATATGAAAAATGATGTAGTAAAAAATTTCAATCCAAGAAAAAAGATATTTTCCGTCTCTATTATGCAAATGCATAGTCAATTTAGGTTGGTTGCTACCTAACCAACTAACGAACATGACAAAATGCAATTAATTGGGTTCCTTCCACCTTGTTTTCCACAATAAAATTAATACAATGGTCTGTCTTGACCTCTAATTCTCTTTGTAACCGAAATACACGTTTCCAATATTTTTGCCTAACCAAGACTAAGACTATATATTGGCGTCACCTACAGGCCACGACCCAGACGACTCGAACCCTAACCTTATTTGAATAATGTTGATTGCCAAACTGATCAAAGCCATCTTGGCGGCAACGGTAGGCGGGTAGCTAGGTTGCTTAGTTTACATCGATCGAACCACGTACAGCTGGCCAGGATTCCAAGTGTCAAACAGTGTATGGCTCACTCATCTTCAAATGGAACCAAGTCTGGGTCTTCCTGAGCCGAGCCTTTGGCATGCACTTGGCAATAAGTCAACAACCCTAATTGTTAGAAAGAATTAAAAGCAAGAGGCCAATTAATCGACTGGCCTGCAGACCATACTATTTTGCTGTGAAGTTTCTTCCACGCAAAAAATATATACGTTCTACTGTTCTAGCTAGTTCTCACGCATATAGTAATAATCCTTGTCAAAAAAACTTTTTGAAACGTACGTTACTGTTTGATCAAGGAAGCTGCAGAGAGAATGTTTAATGTGCAGAGCTAACAATTATGAGTCAATCAAGTTATGTATATATTGACCAAAAAGAAGTCTTAATCAAGGTATTTTCATATTACTCTTGGGTTAGCTTTATGTGATATTATATATTTACATGGTAAATCACTAGTTATATATGCATGATGATGAACTAAGAAGAACTTCTGTCAGTATCACCGCCATGCATGTCTTCTATGAATTAAATCATAAGTGAAGACATTTCATCTGGCTTAATTAAATGCGTGCATGACATGAGTTCACGAAGAACAAAAAAACTGGTTGATATATTTTGAGCTATACACTAACAGTGTAACACACTCTAAGTCTTAAGTTTGAATCCTCCGTCTGCTCAACAGAAAAATTGATGATCTCTCACTTCTCTTGTAACTGTTTAAAAATGAAGTGCCTTAGGATGCATACATGTTGTCTGCTAATGAAATTTGAATATTGTAAAAGCTACAGAAAAATAAGGAATCTATATACAAATTAAGATAAAATTTTCCATCTTCTCACATCAATTTTATGTATCTAAACAGAGAAATCGATGCATTGACTTTGATCTCTCACTTCTCTTGTAATAAATTTCAAAATTGACATTTTTTAAGTGCCTCAAAATTCATTCCCTCTACCAATGAAATTTGAATATTGGAAAGCTGGGAAAAAGTAAGGAAATCTATAAACCCTTCTCTTTGCTGCTTGTACTGCTCCCAATGATTTTGAATTTTTTGTGTAAAGTTCAAACTATTTGGTTGGGAAAGAAGAAGAAATATTTACTAAGGAGAGTCTCTAATCAGAACTTTAAAGTGATGACTCCATGAAGATTTTCCAATCACTGATTGAATGATTAGTTCAAATATTTATTCAACACACAAGCAATCTAATCGTTGATTTAAAAATCCTCATAGAATCATTATATTACTACTTAGAGCCTCACCCGTATTTACTACTTAAAAATGTTATACTCTCGAGAGAAAAATAATTCAAAAAAAAAAAAAAAAGGGAAAGGATCAGAAAAACTAAAGGGGTTCAAGGAGAGGATCATGGCAGGATGAATGGAATGATCAAAGGAGAATCAAGTTGGTGGTAGAGCATACATTAAGAGAACGATTTGTCAATTGTATATGGAATTAATAATTAATGAAGGAGATAATCAATGGAAATTATAATCTCTCATAATCAAATGTCAATACTGGAGAGAAGTCTTCCATTTGCAAAAGTTGCCCGGTCACTCCATTTACTACTATATTTTAGTAGTCAATTAAGTTTGGAACGTGCATTTATTTTTTCTTAATTTCCAAGTAGCCCTCATTTTACTTTTTCAGCATGTTCAACCTGAATTCCTGACGCCTGAGACATATATTAAAGATCCTTAATCATACGTCTTTGGTCCATTCCTGATAAGTCTTATGAAGTAAGATTATGAGAACCCATAATCTATTGCTTCCATTTCCAAGAAACCACCAAGTGTACTCTTTGACTTATTCATAGTACCTCGACATTACCTATGATTCTATAATATGTGTATCAATGCGTGACCATGAGGCATGTCTTGGGGTTCCTTTTATTAGTTCTTTGCACCGGTCTTGGGGTAAAAGGAAAGGGAAATTTATTATTATTATTATTAGACAATTATTATTATTTTTTTATCCGATGATAGTTTATATTCAAATTTTGAAAAACATACAATCAAGAAATATATAATAACCACATTAAACCCCATCACAAGTCGACAATGGAAAGAATACCACTCTCCACTACAACTATCTCAAACTGCTTATCTGTTGCAATAATTGGAACGAACCATTCCGGCATCATTCTCCACCAAAATGTTACAAAATATAGCACCAAAGAGGCTCTAGCCACACAATGGACAATCTTATTACAATTTACAAACTCTATTAGCGTAACTCCAACTACATGACTGAAAAGAACTGATTGTTTGACTTGCCTCATCAAGTAACACACTTTCACTATTTTTTTTTTTTTTTTGAAATGACTCACTTTCACTATTAAAGAGAAATAAATTTTGTTTGCAAAACATAAAATTAAATAACTCGTGCCGACAAAATATTATTCGTCAAAAGTCAAAAATATAGTAACAATAGTACTATGAAATTTTTTCAGCAACATCCTAACAATGGAGTAAAATGAAAATAGAACATGTTGACTGCACATAAAAACGCAAGTATGAGAATGGAAATGCTATAGAAATTAACCATATTGGATTGGATTAGGGAGGACGATTCAGAGCATCAACATGCACTTGCACCAACATAAATGGATTGTTGGATTACCTCACATACACTTTTTGATTATTAAAAAAAAGATTGATTGTAAATATCAATAGTTGAGATCATCTTATAAGTATTTAGTCACTTGCACCATCGATGCACAAATGAATTTCCATTGGATTAGACATAAAACTGGTTTGGTTTGGATCACGCACACCCCTACAAGCTACTTCGCAACGTGGTCCAAGAACTCAAGGATGGGCTTGGCCCAACCCTCGAACCCAAATCAAATTAAATCAAATCCAACCCACCATCCCCAATGGCACTTCCACTTGTTACTTGTAATCTCTCTCGTCCTATGGACTCTCCAAGCAAAGGAACCATGATCACACACAAAACAGAACACCAGAAAGGAAGATAAGTGGGACCCTAAAAATGAAGAAAAATAACAGAAATGGCTGCCAACCTCACAATCCCACACTCGATGCAAAACACAATCCAACCAAAAAGAACACAAACTGATCAAAACCCAAAAGAACTTGAAGAAAGGAGATAGTAAGACGCAGCTAATCACAAAACCAAAGCCATGGTTGCAGCAGCAGTAACTCCATCTTCGTCCCAACTCTTATGCTCGAGCTCTCGCTCCATTTCTCAGCTCTCTCCTCTGCAACAATGCGTCTTCGGCTCCAAAGCAACCAATGCCACAGCCTCAAACAGAAACAAGAAAAATAGGGGTGTGGGCAGCGTTGGAGTTAAATGCATGGCGGTGGCAGCTGAAACTGAGCCGAAGAAGAAAAGCGGGTACCAGATTACAACCCTGACGTGCTGGTTGCTGGAGCAAGAACAGAAGGGTGTCATTGATGCAGAGATGACCATTGTGCTTTCGAGCATTTCGTTGGCCTGCAAGCAGATTGCTTCTTTGGTGCAGAGAGCTAGCATTTCTAACTTGACTGGTATTCAGGGTGCTGTGAACATTCAAGGAGAGGACCAGAAGAAACTCGACGTCGTCTCCAATGAGGTTGGTTCATGCTTTAAATTGTTAATGTTTTGATAATTAGTGATGTTAATCGAAAAAAAATAAAAGATAGGAAAATGAAAATTCCGTTGCCGGGACTTGAACCCGGGTCTTTCGGGTGAGAGCCGAATATCCTGACCAACTAGACTACAACGGATTGCTGTCCCATGGTTTGAGAGAAAAATATATAAATTGAAACATTACTTTGTTGCTCCAATTTGGTAGGAAGATGTTACCACAAATTTAAATATATATGGTACAAGTTTGAAGAGTTGAAGACATTGCATTCTGCTCCTACAAGGTTGGCTTCAAATTTTGATTCTATGCTTGGTCTTAGATTCAATGTGACTACAAATTGCATAGAACCATGTCCTTTTCTTTTTTGACGAAGAACGATGTTAGTCTTTAAACATCAAAATAATAGAAATGAAATAGACTGCAAAAGTTGTTTGTTGTTGAGCAATGAGACCAATTATTCAGTCGGACCAAAGCAAATGACCAAAACTAGAATGTCCCATTAATCTGTACTCTAACAGCCTTCATAATGTGAGTTTGATTATTTAGTATTGACAGGTTTTCTCCAACTGCTTGAGATCGAGTGGACGAACAGGGATTATAGCCTCTGAGGAAGAGGATGTGCCAGTGGCTGTGGAAGAGAGTTATTCCGGCAACTACATTGTGGTGTTTGACCCTCTTGATGGATCATCCAACATTGATGCTGCAGTTTCCACTGGTTCAATCTTCGGAATATACAGCCCAAATGACGAGTGCCTAGCAGACATTGATGATGAAACTGTAAGTCCACTACTCCTTTCTTTCATCTATTCGCCAAAGTGTTTAATTTCATTAATATAACCGTGAGCCTCTCTCAACATAGTTTAGTTTTAACACATCATTTGATGAATAAATTTAGTGATAGCATTATTGCTGCTATTGGCGGAGCTAATAACCGAAAATTTTATATATTGCATTGCAGCTTGACAGTGCTGCACAGAAGTGTATAGTGAACGTGTGTCAGCCAGGAAGCAACCTACTTGCTGCTGGCTACTGCATGTACTCAAGCTCTGTAATCTTTGTGCTTACAGTTGGGCAAGGTGTATATGCATTTAGCTTGGACCCCATGTATGGTGAATTTGTTTTGACCCAAGAAAAAGTTCAGATACCGAAAGCAGGAAAGATTTACTCGTTCAATGAAGGCAACTATCAACTGTGGGATGACAAGTTGAAGAAGTACATGGATGACCTTAAGGACCCAGGTCCGAGTGGCAAGCCCTACTCTGCAAGGTACATTGGTAGTTTGGTTGGGGACTTTCATAGAACGCTTCTGTACGGTGGCATTTATGGGTACCCAAGAGACAAGAAAAGCAAGAATGGAAAGCTGAGGCTATTGTATGAGTGCGCACCAATGAGTTTCATAGTGGAACAAGCTGGCGGGAAAGGATCTGACGGCCATGCCAGAGTACTAGACATTCAGCCAACTGAGGTCAGTACAATCACTTGAGTATCATGAGTTTCTGCTTATCAATCTCTATCTGAATTGAATGACTAGAAATTCCTCTCTTTTGTTTTGACAGATTCATCAGCGTGTTCCACTTTACATTGGAAGCGTAGACGAGGTGGAGAAGTTGGAGAAGTATTTAGCTTGATCAGAATATGACAGCAAAAGAGATTAATTTTGTTTATGAAGATAATGTTGTGTGGGAATTTTCCTCAAGAAAAAGAACACTCAATTTATACTTATGTTCCATGCCTGTGTCCAATTTCTTTTGCTCCTAGGCAGTAACAATCTAACCAGATCTTATACTGAGCATGTGTATTAATTCACAAGGATAGTTCTTACATTCAAAACTCAGTACGGTAAAAAAAACAGCTCAGTGACAATATTGCTCTTGAATTGAAACTTCCATGATTAACATTTCAATCTCATAAACGAATAAGAATTCTATCAACAGATGTTCATGCTTCAATAATACCACTTAGTCATATATGGACAAGCCTAGGGTGAGAAACTGTTAGGTGAACAAGAATAAACCATTAGCCTAGTAAGCCCAGACTACTACAACCAGGGCATATTAGAAATATTATACTACCAAGAAACTTAATCCTAAGGAATTTGTGAGATGTTTGATGCTAAACCATAGCTTCTAAACATGGTTGTGGAATATTAACATAGTCAAAAGATCCTCTGTCAGTCTATCAGTCATTCCAGCAAACCATTCAGTTTATCTCAGTACAGTTCTCCTGATCCACAGTGTTTCCTCGCTTTTTCACTGCAATTCCAAAAGCACACAAATTAGTGATTGTAGACTGCTACATCAACATGAGAGAAAGCATAACAAGAGACATAAAAAAATTACCTGGGCTTATAATTCTGATAGATTTAGTTACAGACTTCATTGTTGTCATAGAATCAGGTCCTGCAACAACCCAGAATTGTTTTAATATATATAATATGCATAACAGTGTGGAGACTATAGCAAATAAGATTTTTATTTTATTTTTTTGGTAGACAGCAATACTTCAAGTGGTTCACTACCTTGTGCACAGGTGCCCTTCTCTGATATTACTTCTGTCACAGTTGATGAAAATTCTGACATAACTTGATTAGCCCCCTTATTACCATCCATATTTTCATGAGATAACCTGTGTAGATTTTGTAAGGCATAACAAAACATAAGGAAAGAAAATTCAATTGATTCAACAATAGCAAATATAAGAACATAGAAATACTTATGGAAGGTAGAGAATACCCTGAAACATTTCCCATGAAAGCACCCGAAGATGGTTGACAAGTGAAACCAAGTTCTCCATAATCAAGATCCAGTTCACCTAACATGTCAGAGAAGTTGAAATCCACCCCCAGTGCTTCAAAGTTGGGCATATCCATGTCAAAAATGTCAACTTCCTTTTCAGAATCAGATGTCGAAATTTCATCTCTGATTGGTTTGTGGGTTGATATATCTTCAATGATTGGTTTGTCAGCTGAAATCTCATCAGTAATTGGTTTGTCCAAACCCATTGGCACATCAGAGCAATCGAAGTTTAGCCTCCCTTTTACATGTTCCCTCCTACTTGACATCCTCGAGTTTGTCTTGGCAGGTGAGGAAGAAATGCAATGGTTTGTTTCCACAGTGTAGCAAGCTTTGTTAGGGGTCAATGTCACTCTCTTGGATGAAAATATAGTGCAGCAATTAGCGCTGATTTCAGGAGGAGAATTGTTATCACTGTGGGTAGAAATGCCAGAATTCTCAACAGGAGACACAGATTTATCACTTTGAGAGGAATTTGCTCGTGGAGGTGTTTGAGGAACAGAAGAATTGGTGGTATTGGAAATCGAAGGCTGGAACAAGCATTTGGCCACAGTGGATCCCTGAACCAAGGAGCTGCTGGGAGCAGAGTTCTGTAGTGATGATTGAAATTCTGGAGTGGGCTGGGCACTTCCTTGGTTATTAAGTGCACTACCTGATGCTCTAAGTGTTCCTTCACCTGCTAATGCAAAGATCAATAAGAATATATACCAACTAACATAAATCAGATACAAATCAGCACAACTATGAACAACATACAGTACATACCTTTGTTTGGAATCTTACTGGCAGATGCTTTGCCGCGAGATCTCTTAGCAGCATGAGAGACATCGGCAACAGCGTTGGAACCCTTTCTCTTAGTTGCAGGTGGGTTACTTATGATTGGTGAGCAGAAATTTGCAGGCCCCATGTTGGTGTTGGTGGGTGTGACCACTGGATGAACAACTGTGTTTGGTGCATAGGAAATGCAATGAGAGGCCATTAAAAAGAGTAGACATACTAAACAGTTGGCATATAGATACAATCATGACTCATATTGGATCATAGAGTGCCTTGTGAGCTTCCGTTAAGTTGTTAACTCATATGGTATAGTCCCCAACGGGTTTAACAAAATGTAACATTTACAAGTTGAAATTGGTTCATCTAAGCTCTCACATACAACACAGCATCCACTTAAAGCCTATTCTCAAGCACCATCGCAATCAGATACAAAAACAAAATCGAGAGGCAGCAATAGAGAACATAAACACCGACTAGCAATCACACAGTCACGTTCAATTTGCAGGTTATAGTCCTGATTTGTAAGCTTCTATTAATCGATTAACAATGGGTTCAAATAGGTTGTTCAAGCAAACAAAACGAAGCATCCACAAGTTCAATGGGTGCATTTTAGCTGTCAGGTACCAGAATCAACATCCTCTACATTCTCAATTCAATTAAATTTTCTCAAATACAACCAGATGGGGTTAGGACTATACCTGCAGAAGACCCATTAGAGAGGCGAGGCTGAGGAGCCATGAGCATCTGTTTCGGCGCCGCATCGGGAGCTTTGGAGATTTGGGGGTTTCCACCAGCATTGTAAATGTTCATGGAGTTCTGCAACCCATTCAAAAGCGTCTGAACCCTGGTCTTCTCCTGCTCCACCCGAACCTTCTCGTGGTCCAGCAACACCTTCTGCTCCTTCAACGCTATGTACTCGTTCAGAATCTCAGACAAACTCAGCAAGCTCTTCGGCACCTGAAAATTAAAAACCCTAAATCAGAAAAAAGCTGGAAGATTTCGGTCCAAATTGAAGGGGAAAAAGAAGTGGGTACCTCTCGAATGGGGGACTTGGAGAAGAGAGAGGAGGCTTCGGTTCGGAAAACTGAGCGGGCTTCGGAGTAGCTGTTATCGGAGAGATACTGGTCGACGAGGAAGGCGATCTGGACGGGGGTGACGGTGCCCTTGCCGAGATTCTCCGACTTCTTGGCTTTAGATTGCTTGGCCATTATTGTGAAATGGGAGGGAAGAGTAAAAGTAACCGCCGAGGAAAAATGAGGGGGTGGAGTTGAGATCTGAGAGAAATGAAAATGAGGGGGCGGAGTCTAAAAAGGAGGGAGTTTTGGAGAGAGGGATATATGGAGGGAGATGCAGAATTGGGGGGCGCGGGAGTTTTTTGAAATGTTTTGGGAAATAATGTGTTCTCCGCCAAGTGTTGACCCCACTATGAATACAATTTTATTGGGAGGCCACATGATGCATATAATTTTATTTTCTGGTACATGGAATATTGGAATATGGGAAATTGAAATTTCTTTCTAAATACACATATAGAAGTTATATATATTTTTTTTTCAAATTATATTTGGTATATATAGACGTTATCTTTGTGTCTTATTATTTTTTTTTTTTTGCTAACGAGTTTTTGCCTTTCTAGATAGAACGGAAAAAAAAGACACGGTTCTCATATGATCCATTTTGGTTTTTGAAATGTGGTAAAGAATCTAGCTACTAAGATTGGTCTGAATTTGTCTACAGAGATGATGAAGAGTTATCTCAAGGAGCAATATGTTGGGTTAGATGTGGAAAGATTTGCTATGTTGGGTTAGTGAGGAATACCGATTTTTGGGGGCTGAGTGACTGGGGCTGAGGAAGACCGGCTGACTGATTGAGGGCTGAGGATGAGGAAGATCGAATTCTGGGAGAGACCGAGAGAGTTGGAGGCGGACTGGCCGAGTCGCAGAGATGAGAGATCTGAGGAATCGACTTAGGATTTTAGATTTTAGGTTAGGTCTATTAACTAATCACATGTGATGGTGTCCATACTAACACCAATATACTTCGAAAATAAACCTATAATTGGACGACACGTACCTAAGTTCGGGTTTTCCGGTCCACGCAGTCACCTCTAGTCAAGAACCGAACTCGGACCGTCAAGTTCAGTTTAGGGACCGAACCGCCCGAACACACTTATTTTCAAGAACCGGGACCGGACCGCCACGCTTAGTATAGGGACCGAACCGGCCCGAAAACACTTATTTTCCTTCTAAAACCCGGCCGAACCGGCCGGTCCGGATCGGTCCCTTCCGGTCTTTCGGTCATTTTTGCCCACCCCTTAAATTATGACAAGGCCAAGGAATTTATGGACAGTGGAGTATAATGCATCACATAAGTGTATAATAAAACGAGATTGCGGTGTCTATAACCGACTAATTGCTTTAACGTTAGATCTTACTCCCCAAACTCCATTGTGCACAAGTAATGAAAAGTGATAATTTTAGTCATTGATTAGTTGCTTGCATTCAAATTATAATCGGTTGTAAACTACTTGCAATACATTACCAATAAATGAAAAGAAATGTGTGTATCGAACTATCGATCATCCAAGAACTTTATGTTTTCTACTAGGAAACTTTTGCGGTCCATAAGGATTATCAGAGTAATGTTGTGTGATGGTTTTATCTTGTAAATTGAAGATACTCAAATCGCGGCAGTTTCAAACTCTCCAATTTCATGGAAATCTTATGCGTACTATATGGATTTCAGTTGGAAATCTTCTACCTCAACACGCTCCACAATAGAACATGCAGCTTGAACTAGATCGCCGACATTTTGAGCATGTCTCTACAACGCAATTTATTGGTTTTTTTTTTTTTTTTAATTTTATTATCTTTCTTTTTGTTCTGAAAACAAACAATTGGCCCATTCAATTCGAGCCCAAATTGGCCGCATAGACTGACTAAACCCAACAAAACCATAACGACCAAAACAAAAACTCCACAGTCCACAACGACCCTTATCCCACGAAGTTGCAGAGCTCTCCGAAGCTCGAAGAAGATGACCCAAGGACTTCTCCAATGGAGTCCTTGCCACCACTCTCTCTCCCTCCTCCCCATCTCCATCCCCACAACCAAACACACCCACCTCCCTCTCTCAATCTCCGCCACTCTAGAATCTTCCACCCAACAACAGCAGCAGCAGCAGCTCTCCGCCAGAGAGAGAAGGCAGCTCAGAAACGAGAGGAGAGAGAGCAAAGCCGGCACCAGCTGGAAAGAAAAGGTCGAGGAGAAGCTTCTGGAGAAGCCCACCCAGAAATTCGCTCACTGGAAAGAAGAGCTGAACATCAACAACCTCGCTCGCGAGGGCCCACAGTGGTGGATCGTTCGAGTTTCTAGAGTCAAGGGCCAGGAGACCGCTCAGTTAATCGCTCGGTTGCTCGCTAGGAACTACCCACATATGGATTTCAAGGTGTTTGCTCAGTCCTACTCGAAGTAGTGGTTTATGGGGATGTTACCGAATTTGTAATGTAAATGTGTTAAGGTTTTTTTTGTGGTTTGGTTTCAGGTTTATGCTCCAACGATACCGGGGAGGAGGAAATTGAAGAATGGTACCTACTCGGTTAAAGCAAAGCCACTGTTTCCGGGGTGTGTTTTTTTTAGGTGTGTGTTGGACAAGGAGATACATGATTTCGTGACGGAGTTGGATGGAGTTGGAGGCTTTATTGGTGCCAAGGTTGGAAATACGTGAGTAAATTTTTCTTGTAAGTTGTCAAATGAAATATGAAGAACTCATAGATAGACATTATAATTTGTGAATTTATAGGAATATGAAGAATTTGAAGAGATACAAATAAATGAAGTTTTAAAGCCATGTTATGACTGCATACTTCCATAATATGAAGAGATATGTTTGTGTGATTATAGGAAGCTACATTTGGGTGAATTTTGAGTCAAGCTTTTTGATATTCTGACATTATTGGGCCTTTGTTACATCCATGTTACTTTCTGTTCTCGTGGACACCTTAAGTATGTATTGGTGTAGAACACTATCTGCATTGTGTATTTTCTGGTTAGTATTTAGAAATGTTATGTTGATCTGCACAGGAAGAGACAGATCAACAGACCCAGGCCAGTATCTGAGTTTGACATGGAAGCTATCTTTGCAAAGGCAAAGGAAGAACAAGAAAAAGCTGAACTAGCTTTTCAACAAGAGCAGCAACTCAGCTCTGGGCTGAATATTGATGATCTGAATTCTAGTGATGCTGCAAAATCTGCTGGAGATGCTAAATCCAAAGGGAGATCCAGAAAAGCTTCTGATCCTCTGATAAATGGTTCATCTAAGGCAAAGGATAAGAAACTTGTCCTAGGTTCTACTGTTCGAGTTGTATCTGGGACTTTTGCTGAATATGAAGGCTGCCTGAAGAAGCTGAACCGCAGAACCAAAAAGGTATACTGTTTCTGGCATGAATTATTAGACATTAAGTTGATAGAGGAAATATGCATACATGCATTTCTATTTGGGGTAAGCATGGCTGAAATTGTAGTGTCTCTGTATGCATTAATTCACTCAAGGATCTTGACCCAATGCTTGAAATATAAAATTTAGATTCTGGCAATCTAACTGAGAGAGAATATATTAATTGTCATTTTGCAGGCAACCGTGGCATTTACGTTATTTGGGAAAGAAAGCTTAGTAGATTTAGATGTCAGTGAAATTGTTTCAGAGACCTTGTAAATATCAGTAATATTAATCAATATTAAGAGGTAAGTTTTTCAATCATGTCTTCCTCTCTTTACCCTGGATATATCTTACTTTCTTTTGTTCGACATTTACTTTACTTCCATGTTCAAGCAAAAGAAAGCATGCTTCTTCTTTTTTCTTTTCTTTTTTGTCTTTGCTTTGTTATCAAATGAACATACAATACTTTCCTGCTTGTTTATAAATTTTTGCGCATGCCAATACTATACAATATGTGAATATAATCACATGCAAATAGGTAATTACCGTGGAGATTTCCACTGACTGTATAAAGTCCTTGATTGAAATTGGCTACCTTATTTGAGGCCATAGACTTTTTGCATTCAAAATGATAAGTGTCTTTACTTCCTAGGTCGCATTTTGGCCTCCCTATTCATGCTCTGCCCTTTACTGCTTTCTTAATTATGCTTGCATTTTGAGTAATTTGTCAGAAATGAGACAGTGTATGGTTAAACTGCCTTCCTGTTTAGGCTTCTGTTTCTTCCTGGACATTTGAAATTTGTTTCGAGTTTGTCCAGCTTTGTTACTCGAGGTCAATGAAAAAATTGCTTTAAGGGTGCTTGTTTTTCTGCTTTTATGCACAGAAGATATGGCCAAGTAGATCAGAATATTGTTCATCCCATATATCTAGGAAAATTATTCTGACATCAATCAATCCTATAAAGCTCTAGCATATGGCCACAACTGGCCGCAAAGCTTCTGTGTATTCATTCTGCACAATGAACGACCGATCTCATAGATGCAGACAACTGGTTGCTACTTCCGATCGGAATTGAATTTCCAATTTCCCCCCTTTACGTCCATTTTTGCTTCTTTTTACTTGTCAACTCAAAATTAGAAATGGAAAAGTTTTGAACTTAACCATGTTGCTGTAGAAAGAGATAAAGTAAAACAGTGAGGTGAGGAGGTGTCCCTTTCAGGATCTTTGTGGAGTTATTTGGGAACATTAATCTTTGATGTAGCATTCAAAGTAGTCTTTTTTTTTTTTTGCTTAACAGGCTCATCATCATAATACGCTGAATTACAAACCCAGGAAGATGACAATATCTCTGCATTATTGGCTACTATACTGTGGGGGTTCTTCTGCAATATTATCTTAATGAGCTGCTTCTTATTTAATATATATGAATCATTTCTACCCGAAATGGCGAAATGATAGTCCTTGCTTATCTATTTGTAAAAACCTAGAAGCACAAAGCAAAACCAATTGAATTTGTCCACACATATAATACAGGATATGTGAATACATTTCACTTTTTTTCTTTTTTTTTCTCTTTTCTCTAGCCGACTGAATTTGGTTAGGTTTTGGTGAAATGCAACAATCATTAGTGATAGTGGGGACTTTTGAATTTGTCTCAATTGAAATTTTACTTTAAATGTGATGAAAATTGGTTTTCTGGTAATCTTTACGTGATATGCGGGTCCTTACTCATAATAAACCTATCTAAACATTTTCGTTGGCAATACCTATTCATGGGCAATTGGTGTGCATTTATCTGTTACTCTCAGGTTCTCGGCCAGAAACTAGATTTTCACAATAAGAATCGGATGACTTCCTAAAAGTATTTGCTTAAATAATTACTCATAGATTCTAAAATTTCACGTACCTAGCTAGTTTGAAAAGCTACAATTGTTGATACAAAAACATTTGCTTTTGATTTTACAGCAACAATTATTGAATGGATGGGGTTTATAATCGTCCGCCTCTAATGTTGCTAAGCTCTATCATAGCGGAGATCAATGACCATCTTTACTAAAAACTGGAAAAAGAAATTGATGTATAAAAACATTTAAATTCACTCCATCTGTTTTCAAAATAGCCTACTGAATTTGGCCAAGCATATGATGATTGATGAAGGCAACAACCTTTGAGCTTTTTATAGGGACTTTCAAGTTTTGTCTTAATAATTCAAGATGGCACAAAGGAAAGTGGACCAATTAAGTTGAACCCTTTAACAAGATTAAAGAACCTTATGAACTATCCTTTTCTTCTCTTTACTTGATTTCATCTCATGCCTCTCATTCTCTCAACTTCAATGCTTTGCATGATATGTGATTCTAACTGATCTGAATACACAATATATACTATCCAGTATAATACCAACCAAAATATAATGAATTGTGATCAAGTACCAACATCACGAATCACTCCACTGGGGAGTAAATGTAAATTGCAATACTGTTATTACAATAAATCAACACACAAAGATCAAAGATACAATCACTTATTTCATTTCACTCCCACACAATTGGAGTAACATGTATGAATGAACTGTTCTTGAAGAGTCAACAAACTTGAAAAGTGATCTCAAACTTGAAAAGGCCATTGATCTCAAACACTGATCTTCTGCATTGCTCACTATCTAATCTCTCTATGGGACGAGTATATGAATGTCTAGTGATAGTGAGAGTGCAGGGATCAGGTTTATATATGATTCAGCGTAGGGTTTAGCCTCCTCTCATAAAAGAAGCTATTCAGTACAGAATCACATATTCTTAGGTATATATCATTAACACTCAGCTTAATAACCAAGTTATATCAGATTTCTCATTGCTTATTCTGCAAGTAAATGGTAAGTTGTTGAATGCCTTATTGAACTTAAATGATAATGTCCATTTTAGTCTTACAGTAATTCAGTAAATTGATAGCAGACCATTCAATTCAGTGCTACAAGTTCAGTGTCTGACTTGACTCAGAAATGTCTCAAATGCTGATTTCATTTGACCAATTCCAACATCCATGTTTCACTTGGGATCATGCTCTTCTTTTATCCGTTAATCAACCATGCATTTCACTTTGATCTGCATTGGAGGTTGTGTGACAGTGTAAGAAGTTTTCAAGTGTAATCGTTTTTGTTTGTCTAATGTTATCTAAAAGATTTAGAAAAAAAAAAATCACCCTTAAATTTAACATGGTCCGAACACTATGGACAAATGAAGAAGGTTCGTTATATACTAAAATTTTAAAGTGAGGCAGTGAGTTCATCAATGAATATGAATGTAAAACCCATGCAATCCTTTTTGTTTTATCCAGGAGGAATACAAAACACAAAAGTGATGAATTGTTCTCTAGTAATCTTTACGTGAAAAGCTGTCACAAGCAACCTACCCAAACATATATTTTTTTGCTGGTAACATGTAGCAACGAAAGAAATTCTTAAGAGAAAAAAATGCTAGTTGGATTCAACCTTGTGGAGACACATTTTGAGTTATTGGAGAAAATTAATAGAGAATTGTTTACGGTTCGTGAAAAATCTCACCATAACAGGAAAATCCATTCAACATTTGACTAATGGGAGCAAATCTAGTAACAGGAGGTGCCTGATGCAAATAGTAGTGTTCCCATTGCTATTGGAAAAAATTATCACATTAACATATATATGATTAATAAGAAAGCTCGAATGAGAGATAATTTAAAGATTATTGACAGTGAGAATTCCCACATAGAAGTGAGAAGACAAATATATGGATATATCATCAAGAGCATCATTCCCAGTGTGATGAACAATGATTTTCTCTCTACATACTTCCAAAAGCTTTGATAATTTTATGGGGAAATTACTGGTCACTCCCTCAACTTTTGGGGCGTCGACAGTTCAGTCACTCGTATCATAATTTTAACAAGTAGCTCCTCAAACATTCAAATCTTGCACAATGTGGTCCAAAATGACTATTTTACCCCTCACTTCATTTTTTTTTTGTCTCTCTCCCCCCCCCCTTCTCTCCTCGATCGATCTGTTCTTCATCTTAACCATTTTACCCAGAAAATATATTCATACCCACGAAATCGATCGTTCCGGTGGTCATGGCTGGAGTGCTTGGGATCTGCGGCCTCATCATAGCTGTGATTATCAGCACCAGTATCAATCCAAAGGCTAAATCTTATTACTTGTTTGATGGATATGCTCACTTGTCCTCTGGCCTTGCTTGTGGCCTCGTTGGACTTTCCTCCGTCGTCATCCTCCCTTCCCTCCTCCGATTCTCCACCGCCTTCGCTGTCATCGGCGCTCTTGGGAGTCCGAAACGATCTCACGGAATTGGGCGGGAGCTTCAAGACAGGCCTCTCGTTTCTCTCCGTCGCCGGAACACCAAATTGACTTCGAACTTGATGCCAGTTCGGAACAGAGCTTCGGAAGACGGCGGCGGCGGTTCCGTGCCGGGAATTACCGATGAGATTCTCAGCTTCGTCGTTCAGATTTGAGAACCGGCTTTCCTATACCACTCGACCACCATGGTAAAATTTCTCATCAACACTTTGTATTTGTATAGTCGAAGACTATATAGTTCATCTTTCAAGTTGATTGCAGTTTTGATTTACTTATTTTGTTTTTGAAGTTGTGGATTGTGAGTTTAAAGGTTAGAGTTGATTGCATTTGAATTTGTTTGTGGTCACGTGCAATATGAACAATTTGAGATGATAAATTTGCAGAAGTCGGAATGGAAGCTGAGCAGAGGGAATCGGAAGCAGAAGCACTGGAAGGAGGTGGCCGACATCGTGGGTAGCAGAAAGGACTATGGCAAAACCCCCAAAACTGATATATGTGTTGTTTTCAGGTATATGTGTTGGTGGTTGAAGTTTGAATCAGGGATCTAATTGACTGGGTTCATGTTGGTTGTGGATAGTCAATTAGATCACCTCTCTCTCACGATTTTTTTATGTCTGGGTAAATGGTTAAGATGAAGAACAAATCGAGGAGAGAAGGGGGGGAGAGAGACAAAAAAAAAAAGGAAGTGAGGGGTAAAATAGTCATTTTGGACCACATTGTGCAAGATTTGAATGTCTAAGGAGCTACTTGTTAAAATTATGATACGAGGGACTGAACTGTCGACGCCCCAAAAGTTGAGGGAGTGACCAGTAATTTCCCTTAATTTGATTTACTAGTTAAGTAGTTATGCTTTGAGGGTCACGTTTCTAATGCAATTATGTTCAACAGTACTGTAATGTAATTAAGGAAGAGAGCTCAGAAAGTTGTTCTTGTATATGTTCTACTTCTCCAAATAAAGCTTTCCATAAAACAAAACAAAAGAGTTAAATAAAATAGAACCATGTTTTATGGTAATAGTAACTTATCAAATTTGTAAGCTTATCAAATTTTGAACTTCTTATATTAGTAACTAGCTTAGACATTTTAACTATCAGGAGTCAGGATTAGACCCCTTAGCACTTTAGCACTGCTAGCTAGTTGAACTCCTCTGGTTTCATTATATGAAGAAAGCTTAGTTAAGACGTCAATTTTGTGATTTCAGAACTAAATTCTGTGTAGCTAGCACTAGTTAAAATGACGTTTTAAAACCATGATATATAGGGTGAGAAAAGAAAGTAGGGTGAACAAAGTAAATTGTAGGGTGGCAATAGTCGCACCCTTATTTTTGTATTGTTGTCCACACTTCAGCTCGCTTGGCCACTTAGTTTTGATGTAACATACGTTTAGTACTCATCTTTAGTTTCTTTTTTTTTTAATATTATTTTTGTATTGTTGTCCACACTTCAGCTCGCTTGGTACTACCAAGTCCTAATGCTGCACTCCATCATGTGTTCATTTTGACTTTTTGAGCACAACTAAAGACTGCAGATTCTTCAATGGATTATGTGTGAGATAAGAAAATGAAGCTTTCTTGGGGAACTTAATTAAAGACATCATGATTCTTCAATGGATTATGTGTGAGATAAGAAAATGAACCTGAACTTAATTAAAGACTTCCATATATACTACTGATCGCAAACATATATATATAGATAATTTATTTAACAAAGAATTGTAGACTTGGAATAGAAAATAACGTAATATTCACTCCAAAAAACTCGGACCGCGTAGGATTTTTTTCAAGATCTCCTAGCCTTCTCGTCCGGCAGCGCTCGTCGGTGGTGGTTCGCCATGCTGAATGGGCTGCTACCGGGCGGGTTTTGAAAGCAATGGCCGTGTAGTCTTCTGAATGGGGGTAGCTCGAGGTTTTGGCAATAGAGTCTGGGCTGATCGGTTTGTGCAGGTTTGGTGGGTCGTCGGAGCTTCCATGACTGTTGGCGGCGGGGTTTCGTCCGGAGCTCTCCTGAACATGTGATGGTGGCGTGGCTATGGCAGTTTTCTGGGAGATCGGAGTGGCAGCGCAGCTTTGGTGGTCTGGGAGGATTGCTGCAGGGGCGGGGCCATGATGGATTTGGAGCGATCGTGGTGGCGGCGTGGCTAGGCGGTTTTTGCGCGATCTCGTCGGGGGTCGCGGCCACTACATGTCTGGCGGTGATTGGCGGCGCTGGAGGAGGATGTTTTGGTGGCTGGCTCGGGTCAACCTTTTGTTGGGCCTTGGGCTGGACTCATTTCCTTGGGCTGCTCTCTTGGGCCTTATTTTGGGCTGGTTTTGTCCTAGTCCCTATTTACTTTGGTTAGTCTTCAATAATTCCCTTCATTCAGGGACACTCTAGGCACCTTCGTGCATCTAGTTTAGTATTTGGTCTTGGTCTTGTTGACTTAATTTTCAGTGTCTCTAGTTGTACACCAATTGAGGTCTCTATGCTACTAGATTTGCTGGTTACGAGTTAGCTTGGGAGGGCCGGACCCTTCTAACGCCTCCGGCGTAGTACCAAAGGGGGATCCCGCTATGTCTACGTATTGATTGTACAATGAGTTGATCTATTTTCTATGTACTATCACTATCTTCTTGTCTGTCTAAATCGCAGCGGAAGGGTATGTAAATATGTAATGGTCTATTCTGGTTTCTGATGAATATATATTCGCCCTACTAGCTCCATTATCAAAAAAACAAAGAATTGAAGACTTCACAAATTTTTTTTAAAAAAATAATGAGTTCCCAAAAGAGTTATAGATTCTACAATTGTGTACCTAAATAGTTTGAAAAGATATAATTATTAGTTCTCTAATTCGGTTGATATTGGGGAATAAATTTTTTTTTTTTTAAATGGCTGGTTGCTGAAGAACTTTTGGTGATGTAATACATCAAGGGTAAAATCTTTATATGGTACCTGATCTATCACGAAATGCACTTTTTAGGGAGTCTAGTGGTACTTGTATTATCCCTCCGTTAGTCATTTTAGTACTTCCGTCAATTATTCCGTTAAAGTATGGGTAAAATCGTAAAACACCTATTTTTCATATTTCTTTTACAAATTTTTATTAAACTAAATTAAAATAAATTAGACTAGGTCAAAAGAAAGACCTAGAATTGAATTTAGTGAATATCTAGATTTACCTACCATCTCTATTGATTAATCCTATTAATTGTTCGAGAAAAAAGTTATCTCCAAATTAGTATATCTTAAATTTTCATAAATTAAAATCAAACTAAACAAAAATAAAAGTACTTAAATTAATTGACCCAAGTATCCCGATAACAGTGAAGAATAAATTGGGTATTATTTATCTTTTTTTTATGTGTCAAAATATTTTTTAATTATAAATATTCAATATATTAAATTCTATAATTCTAATTATGAATGAAAAGACTATTTTACCGTTATTATTTTACTCACATGAGTGTCACATGACAATTTTAACGGAATAATGGACGGAGGTACTATAAGGGCTAACGGTACTATACGGAGGGATAATACATGTACCACTGGACTCCCTGAAAATTTGTAGGTACCAAAAAGTGCATTTCGTGATAATTCAGGTACTATATGAGGATTTTACCCATAAATCAATGGCAATTGTTGCAGAATGCTCTACAGAAGGAGGGATTCTGGGGTTGCTAAATTCCGTTGGATGGCCAATAATTAATTTTTCTCATATACCGAAGCAAGAAATTGATATATAAAAACATTAAATGTTTAAAACACATTTCCAAAATAGCTTACTGAATTTGGCCTCAGACCATTTTGGTCTATCCTTTTCTTCTACTCACTTCATTTCGTCTCATTCTCTCAACTACTCAGTGCTTTGCATAATTCCTGGTTCTAAATACCGCTATGAATACACACTATATACTATCCAGGATAATACTAACCAAAATAATAATCTGCTGTGATCAATTACCAATATCACGAATACCACGTACAGCACTTGGGGAGTAAATTGATAGCAGACCATATATTCAATTCCGTGCTACATGTACCCACAGCTCAAACTGACTCTGACTCGACTCAGAAATGTCTCAAATGCAATACTTGAAATGCTGATTTCATTTAACCAAGTCCAACACCCATATATATGAATACAAGTATACGAGTATATAACTGCAACCATATGATAAATGCACACCGTAGCTACCACATTGCATTTACTCGATCTCCTGCCATTCTGTCATTAAGCACCAAAAAACAAATTAATAAATAAACCACCCTCCAAGCTGTTGTTTTTTTTTTATCAAAAAGACATTAAGCATGCGCGCACATTATATAAATTTGAGCAGTCCCCGAATTTAGACCCATTTTATATTCTGTCACCTTAACTAAACAAAATTTGTCATGGTTTTCAAGTTGGCATTAATCCAATTCCACTCATTTTGATCCGAATTCCTTCAATTCATTCCGGCTTATACTTAGCGTATTTAGAACACTCAATATGACCCGTTAAGAAATCAAACGAAGTTGGAAACCAGAATAGTGATTGTTGACGTGATTAGTTAACAACACTAATGGTAAGATGAAAATTGATTAATTTGATACTTCAGAGAACTTGAAATCTAAATGATAGGTAAGATGGCCCTTGACATCACTCCTAATGTGAATTAGTTTACTAAAATTCCCTAGGGAATCAAGATCCTTATTTCAAGAACTTGGCATCTTGCCTAACAATATACCACCATTTTTTTTAAACATGTCCGGGGTTCTACTGTTCAAACTGTATCTGGGACTTTTGCAGAATTTCAAGGCAGCCTGAAGAAGCTACAACAACGAACATACAATGCTTGCTTGCTTGAATATGAATTTCTGCTTTGTCATCAAATTAACATGCAATGCTTTCTTGCTGGTATATGAATTTTTAATTTGCTGCACCAATACTCTCCGATATATAAATAATTAAATATATATCACTTTAAATAGGAAATTACACTGGGAGATTCTACACACATAGGATGCTGACTATCTTGTTAAAGCTCGAAGAATCATTGAAATCTTTCTGAGAACCAAAGTCTTTGGGAACTTTAATCTACCCTTCAACGTATTCTTTGGATTAAATGGAAGTAGCAGTTAGTGATAATATTTCAGTTGCTTTACAGATCCCTTTTTCATAATACTTTTGGATTACAAACCGGGGAAGATAAAGAACCAGAGATTGTCCACTTACTACCTCACCTTTCCTTTGCATTATTGCTTACTATAATGTTAAGGGTTCCTCTGCGTAACTATTTTAATGAGCAGCTGCTTGATTCATTTGTATAATTTGTAACACTGCCTACCCCAAATGGTGGTCCTTGCTTGTTCAATGTTCACTATGAAAAAAAAGCAAGAAACCAATTGAAACTTTGAAAGTGCCGACACATACAACACAGGATGTGGTGCATCTATCTACTAGACTCTTGTTGGCTTTTGCACTCAAGCGATTTATGATTGGTATGCTTTAGTCTTGGCTTTTTCACGTCTTTTATATGAAATATTCAAATTCCAATATAAAGTACTGTAAATTTTAGCAAAAGTGCTTTCAACAAAATGTCATCTACCCAAAAGCACTTGCATACAAGATTGTCCATTTTGGACACTCAGGCGTCATTTCCCAAATTGCGAAAGATAACAAAAACGACCCGTAATTAACTCAATTTTTGATATCCAATTGGCCATCTTGCTACTCTAAATCGGTAAAAAAATAATATAGGTGTATGTTAAATAAAATTATTTACTTTTTGATCAAATGAGGAGGATAAGTTGAACATGATATCTGTATCAACACCTTGTTAGATAGAAATTCATGTATATTAAGATTGCCTCCAAGATATAACTAGCTATCATCAAATAACGTCCTAATGTTAAGCTAGTTCTTCATGTTATATTTCAGTTATTGTCAATTAACCTGAGAAATCAAGAACTTGATGTCCTTTCCTTTTCCCCAAGATAATTAAATATGATATGCACACACCCATGAATGAAACTATACTTGTACAATGTACAATGCATTGATCATTAGAGACAAGTTTAAACCAAAATGGCAATATATTCCACCAATAATGTAAATAGTAGTTTCATATATTGCACCATCTCCGGACATTAAACGTACTGATCTCTTTCTAATTTTCTACTTCCATTTCATAGTGCTGTTCATAATTTGATTAGTCTAATGTTTTAAACCCTTAGTTCATAATTTAAATGTGATGAATTAGTTTTCTAGTAGTCTTTACGTGATATGCTGGTCCTGACTCATAACAAACCTACCTCGACAATTTTTTGTGATAACCCAACTTACATATATGGAGTGTGTTTTAGCAAGGTTAAGAGATACTATAGCAGGAGAGAAAAAATACTGATAAAAATAAACCATGCTGGTTTCAACTTCAAATGAAAAAGAGATTTCTTGCGGAGAAACATCTCTAAGATATTGGAGGAAAGTAAAAGAAAAATATTTTTTATTTCGCCAATATAACACTTACTGTTTATGAAGTCCACACTCAAACACCCACCTGCATGTTTGTGAGATGTATGCGAAATACTCCATGATTACCTCACAGATGATAGCAAATATGGTTGTCACACTCTTAAGCATTGATGTTAGACAATGCTTCAAATCAAACCTAGAGAACCAGTACCACCCGAACTAGAAAATAAATGAAGCATGATGCTTCATAATATATTCAGTCAGAAATTGCCTCGACAACAATGTTTTCAAAGTCTATATTGCTTTTCTCAATCGCAGTTTCTTTTATGCTTATGCTAGTAACAACTGTAACATGGTTAGGTACAAAAATGAAGGCTTTGTTGAAGTTTTTGGGCATAACATAGCAGAGAGAATTCCAATTGGTTATATATATATATATACACACACACAAAATTTCTCAGCTAAGCTTATGGAACAGATTTTCAGTTTTTGGCCACTTTTCGATCACATATTCACATCTTAACCGTTTAGTTTTTAGGTCTTAATGTATAGATCATTTTTGCAAAATTTCAGCCAAATTGATGATCGTTAAGGCATTCAAAACTGCAATTTACACGAACGAACCGAATCTGTCGAACCGGAACCATTCGTGTACATTGTTGTAATTTGCAGTTTTGAATGCCTTAACGATCATCAATTTAGCTGAAATTTTGCACAGATGATCTATACATTAGGATCTCAAAACAGAACGGTTAAAATATGAATATATGATCGAAAAGTGGCCAAAAATTGAAAATCCGTACTTAAGCTTAAGTAAGGATATCCTTAGCCAAGAAGAACTACACACACACACACACACACACATATATATATATATAGAGGAACGTTCCAAAGAGGACGTCCGTGAAGTAAGAAAAGTGCGGATCAAACGCGTGTCATCCGTTGGTTGGTCGTTGAAATTTCAACGGAGTCAACTTGATTTTCAAAGCTTATATGTGGGTCCCACCCATATCATCTTCTCTGTCTCTCTTCCTCTTCCTCTTGAAGGATCCAGAATGAGGGGACTCGTGCATGGTGGCCGGTTCGAGCTCGGTCTTTTTCTTGAGACAAAGCGGCGAAAAAAGCAGACTTATCTCAAATTTCAGTCCTTCCTACCAGCGATTAAGTTTCCATGGTCACATCTCACTGATGAAGCTCGACATAGAAGATTTTTTTCTTTTTTCTTTTCTTCTGGGTTGGTAGTTTGGTGCTCATCTCCTCTAGACTTCTCTCCTAATCTTTGTCTCTCAGATACAGCTACTCCCTTTTTGAGTTTTAATCTTCGATCGCAAAATCAAGGATTTTACTTCTCTATTTTATGGGATATGTTCCTCAGATAAATGACTATTCTAATTTTTTATATCAGTTTCTGGGCTCTACTCAATTAATTGGAAATTCATGTTTGGATTTACTTACGTCCCACCCACACCATCTCCTCTAATCTTTAAGTTCACTTTTACCAGCACCGCACAACCATGGCTTCGCTGGAGTTAGACGCCGGCTCTTTTCGAACCACTGAATCTTTCAATTTTGCCACATGTGCCTCTCTCCTTATCAATTTGTTCAGTACTTGACCGCAATTGACCACCGCTTCTTTTCGATTTATGATGATGTTGTTAAAGCAACAGCTCTTGAATCAATTGCCAGCAACCGCAATTCTGATGCACTTTCTGATAACATTCCATCTGAGCAATCCAAATCTGTTTCTCTTTGGGTTGAACCTGCATTGGCTAATTTCTTCACCATTTAATCATATTGCCAAGAACCTTGTTGATTAATTTCACTACAGTCTAAGTCTTTAATTAACGCATCCAACTCCTTGTTCCCATCAATTGATTCCATTTCTACAATCCTCTAAACCCAGTCCTCCTAGCACCAAGTCCGTCAAAATTTAAGAAAATTAATCAAGAGCACCCATATCAAATTCCCCACTTGATTCAGATCATTCCTGTATCAATTTCCAGAACAGGGTTTCTATATCCGGTAACGGCGAAGAATTTGACGATGGATGTGACAGAGTGAGATTTGGCGAAGAATTTGACGATGGATGTGACAGAGTGAGATTTGGCGAAGATATCTGGCTGGTGCTGCAAGAATATGAAGATTGCTAATATCCCATATTGTATACTGAGGCCCTGCCCATTTCAAGATTTATTCTTTCTGGTTAATCTGTTTCTGTTTCTGGATTTAGAGGTTGAATAGACGGAGGAGCATAAGGATCAGGAGCAAGATAGTGTTAGAGATAGAGGAGGAGATGTGGGTGGGACCAGCGTGAAAATAAGGTTGATTGGCTGAATGACACGTTTCGGTCCGCATTTTTTCTTCTTCACGGACGTCCTCTTTAGAACGTTGCTGTATATATATATATATATATATATATATATATATATATATAAGTATTAGTAGCACTATAATTAGCAAGCCTATCTGCCACGACATTGCCCCCCCCTCTCTCTCTCTCTCTCTCTCTCTATATATATATATATATATATACAGTCCGGCTACGGTGCGGACGTCAGTACCGTGCGGACGGTATGGATTTCTCGTTTTCCCCCACTTTCCGATTATATTTTCACATTTTAACAGTTCAGTTTTTAGGTCCTAATGTATAGATCACTTCTGCAAAATTTCAGCCCATTTGGTGATCGTTAAGGCATCCAAAACTGTAAATTACAACAATGTACACGAACGGTTCCGGTTCGACAGATTCGGTTCGTTCGTGTAAATTGCAGTTTTGGATGCCTTAACGATCACCAAATTGGCTGAAATTTTGCAGAGATGATCTATACATTAGAACCTAAAAACTGAACTGTTAAGATGTGAAAATGTGATCGGAAAGTGAGGGAAAACGGGAAATTCGTACCGTCCGCACCTGAGATATATATATATATATATATATATATATGTCACGCCCCGAATTTTGAATAACCAATTCAAATCCGAAACATGAATAAACAATTAATACAAATAACGTTCTGAATTTTTTTCTCACAAACAAACACACCACTCGCCACTCAACACAAAAACTCGAAAACCTCGAGTTAATTATTACAATTCACTCTTACAAAGTAAAATTGCAAAGCTCTAAATGAGCATAACACACCTCACAATATAATGCTGTAATTCACATAACACTACTCTAAGCATCCCGATCACCGTCCTGGTTCTCCTGACCTGTAGGATTTCCCGCTACACAATTTGAATAGTGTACCGGGAGTTGCAACAACACAAAACCCGGTAAGCTTTTTACAGCCAGTATGAGTAAACAAGAAAGAACTGTTGATTTTAAATTACAATTCTTATAACTCAACAACACAACCAACAATCTCAACATCCACGACGCAAACGTCAAACCCATTCAATATCACCACTTTGGTCTTATCACACAACACTATCACCATTTTTGGTCCTATCTCACAACACTATCACCACTTTGGTCCCATCCCATAACACGTTAGAGCTCTAACTGCCTCGTTACCTCTGACACCTTGGCCTAGGGTCAAGCAACGGCAAAAATACTTCGGTTAACACTATAACCGTCGCGCTTTGGACATCCCCGTCCTCAGCACCATATACTTCGGTTAATAATAAACCGTCGCGCTTTGGACATCCCCGTCCTCAGCACACAACTTCGGTTAATAATAAACCGTCGCACCTTGGACATCCCCGTCCTCAGTACTCAAACACTCCGGTTATCCTTAACCGTCGAACTTCGGACACCTCATCCTCAGAACCCTACATTCTCTAACTCTATACATACTCCAATGTAAATCATGAATATTAACAAGAACTCATCAATCATGATCATCACATATAAATATGATAAGTCAAATTTCAATTCATAGTATTTTAATCATCCCAAATTCCACACTCTTCAATGTCACACCATTCCACATATAATCACGTAAATATATATATACGTAATTATCCGCTCAGGGATAATCACTATTACCAACTATAGTTCACATGCAATAAAACCGAGAAATTCATTTGTATAGTAAAAATCATTTTACTTACCCATGGACCGTAGTTGATCAAGTCCATATGATTTTAAAACAAATATTTATTCCATAAATATTTTCACGCAATTACGACAAAATAAGGTAATTAAATTTATTCGGTTCGTAATATGAACCACGTGAGGTTTACTCACCTCTAAATTCCCGCTGCGTCTTCTTAACAGCTCAAAATACAATTTCACGAATCGTCCGCCAAATCCAACCGTCGATCACCTAATCAAACATGACCTTAACTTAGCCAATAACTCAAAGACAAAATCAAACGACAATCCAACGGTCGGATCGAAATTAAATGATGATCCAACGGTCGGATCGAAATCAAATGATGATCCAACGGTCGGATCCTCACAGATCGCCTTTAGGATCATCCTCCAAAAATCATTACGAAGATCCAACGGTCGGATCTTCCTGAATCGTCCTTACTAACATCTCCGCTAATTTATACGAAAATCCAACGGACGGATTTTCACGAATCGCCTCCCTAATCACTGTTTAGCAATTATACGAAGATCCAACGGTCGGATCTTCGCCCATGACCACACAAAGCCTCTGGGGCAGTCATACGATTATCATATCAAAATTATAGGTTCATCTGACGGTCCTAATTCCACAGATCATAAATCTAACGATCGAAATCGATCGAAATCTCAAAATTCATAACTAATTCATACGATAACCGAAAAATGCGTATAATACGCCGAAATGATCGTATCGAAACATAGAATCATAAAATGGACAGAAACTAAATTTTTGACCTCCGGAGGTGGCCGGAAAGGGCCGCCGGAGTTAGGGACAGAGCCACCGCCGACCACCACAATTGGTATCGGGGCTGTGCTTGTCCCCTTCGTTTTCTCATTCTGGACACTTTTCATAACTAGCACAAGACCAAAAAATGACAGGAAGGGATCGAAATGTACCAAAAATCAGTCGGTGGCCGGAATTTTTCCAGAAACCGGCGAGCTCCAAAATCGACGTGAAAACTACAACCTCACGCCTCGATCCCTTCTGGAGAATTGTTCAGAACTTCCTTATGAACTCAACAAGCCAAGAATCACAAGAAACGATCGTGTATAGCTCGAGATATCTTGATCCGAAGGTTGGTTGTTCGATCCGCACGGGTCGAGCTCCGACGAACGTAAAAACGTTCGATCCAGTTCCGATCCTTCTTGGTGCTTGTATAGGAAGATGAGGCGAGCTCAATGAGCCAAGAATCAAGTGAAATGGTGCTCTGTAGTTCGAGATATCGAGTTTGGAACGAAAACGAGCTAAACCGGACTCGGGGTCGCCGCCGTCGCTGCCGGCCGTGCCGCCGCGCAAGGTTACTTCTGGGAGCTTCAGGACGTTGAGGCGAGCTCGAGGATGAAGTTTGGGGGGAATTGGTGGCCGGAAACACGAGGAGGATGAGTTGGTTCGTTTTCGGGTGCAACCGGGTCGAGCTGGTTTGCCGGACCTTGAGGCTGTGCCGGGAAAAAAAAGACGACGTCCAGTAGGTAGAGCAGCCTCAGGCGAAGCCAAATGGAGTGATCCGGCGTTTGGAGGTGGTTGATGGAGGAAGAACAGAGTTAGAGAACTAATGCTCTGTTTTTTTTTTGAAGTGAAACAGAGTGAGTGAGAGAGATGCTAGTCTGCTTGTTAGCTCTCATCAATTATGCATAAACAGGAAAAATAAACACATCTCCGAGCTTTACTCCCTAAAATCAGAAAGTTGTCTGCCACCCTTTTTCCTTTATTAACAGTAAATCCACTAGAGTTGTTAAAACAGGTTATTACAATATATATATATATATATATATATATATATATATCTATCTATACTATTATTAAGAGAAGAGGTTTTGTTAGCCAAAACTGAAAATTTTGACAGATTTAACCTTGAAATATTAAAAAACTTTAAGAATAAATTAAATCATAAGGATAAATATGACAATTATAAAATAGATTTTTATTAAGAAAATTAAAAAGAAATGATTCCACAACCTCCACTTTTCTCTCCCACTATTTTTATTGTAGATAACTACCAGTGAATCTATTTCTTCTGCAATAATTACTCACTTTTTTAAAAAAAAAATGAAAACTTTTCGTACACATGCTCTGCATGTGATTGCAGACTAGTATATATATATATATATATATATATGCGCCTTAAATTGCATGGAAGAAATATAATGCAAACAGTTAAACCATGCCACCCTCAACCTCCAAGGGATCAAGTTCGGTGATTTAGAGTAGTTTACTACAAGGGCCGAATCCGTTTCAAGCCAAATGTTAATCCGTTTCAAACAGTTAAAGCTTCAATGGCCGCTAAAATTTCCGCCTCCCACTGCACTTTGAACTGAGACGTTATGAGCATACGCTCCGCTAAATAAGCCTTCAGCGTCCCTCAAGACCCCGCCAAAGCCTGCTTCATGGACGCTTTTAAAAGAAACGTATATATTCACTTTCAACCATCCAAAAGGGGGAGGTTGCCATTAAACCGGAATAGACTTTGGAGCCTTGATACGATCGGGAGAAAGACCCAAAAAGTTAAATATCGGCAGTGTCCCCAAATAGCCAGTGGAGGGAGAGATATAGATTGAAGCGGAATCTTTGAGAGAGAACATGAAAAAATGCTTAAATCTGAGCAAATTAAAATGGGAAATTCGTCCAAACAGTGTCTGAACTTTTCCAGACTATTAATTTTCATACCTATACTTTGAAAAATGTCATAATGGTACCTGAAGTTTTGGCCCCGACCCAATTTCCATACCTGGCAACAGTAAAAACGTTAACTCCGTTAACTTTTGAGGGGTAAAACCGGTACTTCATGTATTTAGTTTAAAAACACCAGCTTATCAGTTCTTCTTTCGTACTTCTTCTTCATCGATCATCTTTTTTCATTTCCCAAATTCCAGCTAAAGATTTTGTTCAAAGCTTGAAAATAAAATCTTATCTTCTTCATCGATCATATTTTCCATTTCAATCTGGGTTTTGTCAGATCTGAAATATTCAAGAAAACTAATTTGGGGTGTGTTTTGGGATTGAGAATTTGAGACTTTCCAGTCCATCCCATCTCCTTCTTTCACCTTCTTCTCCACCTCAAACCCAATCTTCAAAAACTCTGTAGAAATCAAGCTGGACATTTCAAGACTATAAGGCCTTCTGGAATACAATGCTCTAAGCTGCTGGTCTGATTCAATGGCAATGGGAGCTGGCCCAGAGAATCCCAATATCCTTTTAATCATGCACAAAAACAAATAAAAGTTCTACCAATGCTCATACTCAATCATCAAATCTGTATACACAAAATTCTCCAAGAACAAAATCATTTTCTTGCTAGAGAAACATGGAAAATGAAAGACAAAAGCCTAGAAAATTAGGCTTGATAGAACTCTTCTTGGACCCAGGCACTGAATCGAGCAATGTAAATCTTGAAACTAAAATTGCAGAAGAAGAGTTCAAAGAGAAAGCTCTAGATCAAAGAGAAAGCTCTCTCGATCGCCGGAACTCGTCCAGTGGTGGGAGGCCTGGGAGGCGGTGTGGAGGAGATCGATGCCGCACCGGAGGAGCTCGCGCATGGCATCACTATCAACGCCCCCCAAAAACACCATCAAAGACAAGGCCACCCCTCGCATTCCCTGGATCAAATTCGCACTCTGACTCAATGCATTAAATCCTTAACCACCAAGAACAAGAACATCCCAGCAACAAGAACAACCAATAAAAACACGATTTGGAAAGCCAGAGCAGTACCCAATACTGGCCAGAACGAAACCTTGACGGATTGGACAGCTGCTATGAACTTGACCGGGCCATAGAAGCAGTGGAAGACGTTGTAGGTGATTAACCCGTCTTCACATCTAGAATTGAAGCAGTTTTGTTCATGGTGATGGTGTTCAATTTGGACGGAAGATTGGAGATTGAAGAGTTGGGGAGCTTCCAGCTCCGGCGATGACCCATACGGCATCGTCCAGCTTCGGGTTGGCAGCGGGGCTTCTCGGTTCTGATCTCCGGCGAATTCTGAGTCAAGTGGTGATGGCGGAATGGCAAGATGGTAACCGGAAATAGGAAGAAGATCTGGGAACAGTGGGCAGCGACTTTGAGGTGCACGTGTGAAGGCTGGAAGGGGTGGAGGGTGGTGCTAGGGCTCAGGCTTTGTTCGCCGTTCCAAGCTGCATCATTTGGTGGCGGCGGTATCGAAATCCAATGGCCGGAGATCGAGGTATCCAGCCGTGGCATTGCGCGCAGAGAGAGGGAGAGAGAGAGAGAGAGAGAGAGAGAAGAGAGGTCGTGCGACCAAGAGAGGGAAAGAAGGGGTCAACTCCAAAAAAAAAAAAAAACTTCCAATTTTACCCCTCAAAAGTTAACGGAGTTAACATTTTTACAGTTGCCAGGTATGGAAATTGGGTCGGGGCCAAAACTTCAGGTACCATTATGACATTTTTCAAAGTATAGGTATGAAAATTAATAGTCTGGAAAAGTTCAGACACTGTTTGGACGATTTTCCCAATTAAAATTGCAATTATCATATCGTAGCCTGTTCCTTTCAGTCCAAATGCACCATATTGCATTACATACAGCAAAACACCGTAGCTTCCTTGTTGCAGGAACCATATATGGAATCGAGCAACGCTCTAGAAAGCAGCCCTTGGTTGCAGTATACTTCACCTTCTCACAATTCTGTCCTCTAAAATTATTGTGGCTGCTCGAATTTTTCCTACAATTCTTTAGTGGTTAGAATACTTCAGATACTTCTTACATTGTGTTGATATAATTCTTTTCTTTTCTTTCTAGCAAAAGGCGCCTTGATTTCATTCATAATTTCATATAGACCAAACTTACACATATTGACCCATTCCTTACAGTACAACAAAGAAGAATCATTATCCAAACAATTTTACCTTCGACTACGGGTCATATATAACACTATATATCTATGTCAATAAGATCAAATGCTCATAATTTTGTTTCGTCCAAAAAAACAAAAAATTTCTCAAAATTTTATTAATAAGTAGGCACATAGATTCTTGCAGCACATGCGCACACACTTATAAATGTGTGTGTATTTATTAAAAGTTAAATTCATTTTACCTCCTTAAACTTTACACCTAAAATCGTTTATGTCCCCAAACTTTTAATTTGATCAAATATGCCATTATACTTTCCAATATCATCAATCATAGTCATTAGAGCATCTTTACCAGACTCTCTATCTTGACTCCTTAACTATTTTGTAGAGTATGTTTAGTTTTTTTATCAGTTTTAGCAATTGTACCACACTCCTAATAAGTGGCCATTCATTTTAATTTTTAGTTATCTCAATGTTAAATATACAGAGCGAGATGAGACTATTATTTTTGTTAATTTAAAACATTTCTTGTAGTTTTTTTTTTGTTTTTGAATAGAAATTGATATCATTAGGATCAATAGCCGGCATTCAGGCAATGGCTAGAGTCTAGCTGCAAGTACAAAAAGATTACTAGTAAGAAAATACGGAAACCCTAATCTAAGCTAAGCAAACTCATTACAAGTCAATGATAAGCTCGCTATAATTAGCGAACTTATAAACAAAAAAACTCTATGTCTTCTAGGGCAAATTTTTTCACTAGCCTCCTATTAGCCAATCACGCAATTGTGGTACCAACAAAAAGCCACTTCCTAGCCAACAAATAGGAGCACCTTCTTATCCATAAGCCGCTTGAAATACATCAATCACATCCAAGATAGTTACCAACTCTCGAAGAAGTCATGATCTGAATAGATTGGCACTTGAAGACCATAGGTAGCCCCAAACATGCCCAAGTAGGTCTAAAACTCTTAGGCGGGGCCTGCCCAAGTCACTAAATAACAAGTGAGGGTGGCACAAGGCACCCTCCTTGATAGCCCATGAACTAGACCCAGCTAGCCCAAGCTTAGAATCATACCCAGAACCCCAAGCCCAGGAAACCGCTCTGAGCAACACCACCACCGTTATAAGTTCCCACGGCCGTCTTCTCCAAAGGGCCATAACCGCCCTTCTGTATCCAAGCAAACCAGTCTACCACCGCAACACGCTCAATAGATCAGATCAGCAACAACCAATCTCTCCCAATTTGCTCAAACTCGAGTCGATCAGAGCCTTCCCCGCTGACACCAAATCTGACCAAGCGCCAAACACAGACAGCCCAGCCACTGACACGACCACACCGTCGCGCTAACCTCAATCTATATCACGTCGATCACGTCAAACTGGCAGATCGACTCTGCTCCCCGACGCCACTCACAGACACATCTCCGCCTTCAATCAAAGATTGGATTGGCCGTCCAAACACACGACCACGCCCTAGGTTGCCCTAACCCGCGACAAGCCTTGCCGTCGCTAGAACCGTCTGCAACCGGAGAAGCTCTAGCCGCCGCACTCTGGTAAACCCTAGGGTTTCTTGTGGTGTGTTTAAATTAATTTATTTCTTATAGGTTATTATGTGTAAACTATAAATATATTTAAATGATTTTTTCTTCATTCAATAAATAATATAAATTCAAAACAACTAAAATAGAGAGAAATGATGTAGAAGTATTTTAGAAAAGGCTAGTCAAAATGACTTTTTACTTTAACAAAAAGGCTAGTCAAGATGCTCTTAGTAAACTAATTCATCAATTTCTTCATAAGTTGGTGATGATGCAAGTCCACTTAGAGTCAATTTTTAGCCTTGACCATATAATTGATGTGTTTCTTGCATGATTGAAGGTCAAAAACTAGTTTGAGTGAGCAACGTTATAGGAAGAAATTGATTGATTAGTTAAGAATTGACTATAACCGATCAAATTGAAGAATATAGGGGCACATAAGATCAAGTTAGAAATTCAAGGGCACAAATGATTTAGATGTAAAGTTAAAGAATGTAAAATAATTTTGGTTTTTTTTAAAAAAAAATATTACATATCTCACACTTTTCAAAAGACACGGAAAAATGATTCTACTTTTGAGCTGAACCATATGATTTACCTTATTGCTGTATAATGTCATGAAACCATTTAGCATCAAAATCTAGCCACAAGGGCAATATGTCACAGAACCACACGTGTTTCTAATTTTCTACTTCCATCGAAGAATACGACATTTCATAATTCGATCAGTTTAATTTTATAAACATGATCATAAGTTCCATACATAAAATGTGATGGAAGATTTTTGTTTTTCTAATAATCTTTACGTGATATTTTGGACACAAGAAAATCCTTTGATCTAACTTGTGATGATCAAATATAAGTATTTTGGCGAATCAAATATAAGTATTTTGGCGAATGTGTTAGCACTTAGCAAGGGTAAGAATATTAGTGCAACAAAATAGCAAAAATCAGAATCAAACTCATTTGAGAATCAACTCGTTGTTGATCCCAACTTTGAATAAAAATATTTTTTTTTGTTTTCAGATACATGTTAATTTCTTTAAGATATCAGAGAAAATTAAAATAAAGCAATACAACATGTTGCTCTACGAGGTATTAGAGATAGACATAATCTCTGTTATTTGTGTTTCTGGTGTTTATGGTTATGTTTTCTTTAACATTATATCAAGTTTTGTGTGTGTAAATATTGATAGCTTGCCCATAACATCTGAGAGTTTGAGCATAAAATTATGCATACTACTCTATTTCAAAATTTTATATCATAGTCTCACTTATTAGGATGCCTCGTGTTGGTGTATAATTAATTAATGATAGACACATGTTCAAATTTTTAATTAGTAGTACGAATGTTTAATTGCCATATGACACAGTTGAGGATCCAGATTTGCTCACCATCTTAACCAAAGTGGTGGTATCACCACTTCTTAATAGATTGCCACGTGTAATTTGAGTTATTTAATAGGTAGTTAACTGAGGTTAACTTAAACTATTACTTTTTTTGTTTTCTTTTTTCTCCTTCATTCTTCCCAGTTCTTCCCCTTTCACCTCCATTCTTCCTCTCCGTCTCCTCTGATTCTAGTATTCTACCATGTTTATCTTGTTTACCTCATCATAAATTTTCAGCCAAAAAGAAAAAAGAAAACAAGGATATTGGAGAAACCATGTATAATCGCATCGAAAATACCTATGTGATATCGAGAGAGTACCATGTATAATTCCTATTCTTGCCGGATATCTCGCCGGCGGGGGTATATCAGAGAAAAATCATAGATTTCGAGAAAATGCCTGAAGAGATATTAAATTAACTGGAGACTTTTTGTACGTATAATCACATCAGCCATATAAATCTTGGTCTTATCAGCTATCACTTGTTTTGATAGTCTATCTGCCAGATTTTCACAATAAAAATCTACTAAAAGTTTTGTAGGCTAGATTAATAGAGGAGCTTGTGAAAATTCATGGCTGATTTAAGATGGTAATTTAGCGAGTGTTTTTTTCCTTTTTAGCTGCGAATACGTGGATGATGTAAAAGGATGAGAGGAGATGAAGAGTAATAAGGATAAAGTAGATTGATTGGCGACCCATATACGATAATTTAGGAGATGATGAGTGTACATACCACATATATTACATACCGCCAAGCATAATCAACGACCTCATAGGTGGGCCCCACGACATGGCTAGCCCCGCCTATGGCATGCATCCGGTAGGCCGACACCCGAGCTACTTTGTCATGGTGGAGGTCGGCCGGTATCTAGTTGGGAGGTCACCCTCCCATGCTCCCCAAGAGGCTTCAAGAGAAGCAATATGTACATTGTATCCCACATCGGAAATATAGAATAGATGGGGACTTCCCTTAGCTATAAAGGAAAGTCCTCCCCTTCTTAGAAGGGATGGATCCATGATCCCCTCACTTGTATCACTATCAAAGGCTACTTGGCCTCACTACATAGTAAAATATCTAAGTGGACGTAGCCTTGCCTCAAGGGCAAGGTGAACCACTATACATGCTTGTGTCCCTCTCTCTCTCTCCCTCTCATGATCCGCACTTAGTCTCGTTCCTTATTCTTTAGTAGAAACAATGAGGAATTGATGCCTGCGATGAGGTAGAAGATGGAGGTTGAAGAAGATGATGGTGGCTGAATGTGTTGAGGCTGATGACGATTTAAGGCTGGTTAATATAATAAAATATTAGAATATAGGAGTTTGAATATTCATTAAATTCTTTTTCTCTTTCCTATTAACTATGGTTAACTATTATTATGGATCACTACATGTGGCAGCATAGTATTGAGTGGTGGTATCACCACCTAAAATCTTATGGTGAGCAAATTCAAATCCGAAATGGATTACAATGCTGATGTTATGTAGCACATGAAATTATTTTGATAATGTTCTTTATGATAAAAATTAATTTGGTTTTTTCCTATAGTGTACTATTCAACAATACAGGTCCACAGTATTCATACAAAAACTATTATGCTACTACCCATAACAAGCACAATTGAATATTTGAATGTAGCAATGGTAAGGAAAAAACATAGTTGGCTTTTGCATTCTGGTGCTTTCTCATTCTACATGTTTAATTATGACATATATTGAATTTTCTTCTAAGAGTATGTTTATCAAACTCTCTATTTTAGCTGCTCATTAGTTATTTTGGGAGCATGTTTAGCTCCGAATCATATCATAAAAGTATCTTTAGCAATGCTAGCTATTTTTGACTCAAATTTTGGCCAAAGTAGCTAAAAAGTCATTTTAGCTAGTCACTTTAGAAATATGTCTGCATCAGTACTCTATATTTTAGCTAGTTTTGAATTTATTTTATTTTTTAAATGAAGATTAAATAGTTTAAATGTATTTATAAATTACATAAAATAACTTAAAAAGAAAGTTTTAAATTATAAAGAGTCTCATCTCACTCTCTATATTTAGAAGCGAGATAGTTAAAAGTTATAATGGAAAACCACTTAGGAGTCTGGTGAAGCTGCTAAAATAGATAAAAAGCTAAAAATGCTCTCTAAAATAGCTAAGGTGCCAAAATAGAGAGTCTGCTAAACATGCTCTAAGTGGTTCTCCATTTTAACTTTTAGCTATTTCGCTCCTAAATATAGAGAATGAGATAAGACTCTCAATTATTTTTGTTAATTTTAAAAAATTCTTTTTAAGTTATTCTATGTAATTTATAAACAATTTAAACTATTTTTTCTTTAGTCAATGAATAATATGAATTTAAAACTAGTTAAAATATAAAAAACTGATATTTTGAAAGTGGATAACCAAAATAATTTACTAGCTACTTTGCTAAAATTGAACTAAAAAATGGATAGCATTACTAAAACTGCTCTAAGTTTGCAGATTAGTCCACCGAGGCTCATATCCTTAGTCCACCGGGGCACATAAGGGTGCGTGGATTTCCTAAAAGGTGTACTCGGAATTTTTTGGGATGTTATTCTACTAGAATAGGGTTCCATGAGGTTCTAAGAAACGATTCTTTCTGTCGACCCCATAGGGGTGTTTCGTTTTTGTACTGCTTGCTGAATTTTAATGAAAGGGCTAACCTATTTCCATAAAAAAAAAAAATAATAATAATGATTGATCACATCTTGGCATCAAACTCTATAATCATTTTCTTCTAATTATAATTTATATATACAAAGCACTAATACCGCTTCGAATCTCTTTAACATCTGCCATTAAGTTTCACCGAAAGATTCCAACGTCATCACAAACAACATTATGTTTTGTGGTCCCACAAAACAACATAAAAGACTCCATCGAACACAGAAAGTTAAAAAACTCTTTTAAGTAGAGATTTAACCCTTTTGTTGGCGTATTTGTGAGAATTCACCTCTAGAGCTCCCACACACCTCTTCATGTGCTTCCTAACAAAGAACTTATTAGGTCCCTCTTGCTCAAGCCTCATCTGAAGGTTGTTCCTTTATTAGAAATCAATTTTCACGACGACGTTCTTATGCTCCATCTTCTATATGGCCTGGAGTGCGTAAGTTTTGGGGTGTAGTCCAAGAAAATACTCTGTGGTTGATTGGTCCTGGTGTTAATATTTATTTTTGGAGGGACAACTTCTTGGGTAGATGTAATACCCCGGAAAATCCAAATTAAATTCCGTGGATTTTTAGAAATGATTTCACGATAGTAGGAGTGAGTACGAAGCTTGGAAAAGTTGTAGAATTAGTTCGAACGATTTTATTTTCGAAATCGAACGTTATTTAGGGGCTCGTGGAAATTGACTTTTTATACATACGGAATTTGGGAAAACTTCCTTCATGAAAGTTGTAGAGCTCGTCGATACGATCTCGTGCATATGTGGAACACAATATTCGGAGTTCGTATGAATAAGTTATGAATATTTGAAATTTGGGAATTTTCTATAAATAGGAAAAATTTCTGATTTTTTTATTAAGGACGAAAAAAATCTAATTTTTGCTAAACAGTCCCCGAAACCCTCCGTTCTCTCTCCTCTCCCACACGGCCGAACCGCTCGACCCGACCCGGCCGAACGGCCCTCCTCCGGCGTCCTCCAGCCCCGGACCCGGACCCGGACACCACCGTGATCGCCGCTCCACGCCCAGACGCCCTCCGGTGTCGTCTTGGCCCGCCGCTGCCCCGAAAGCTGGATCGAAGACACCCAGGCAAGCGAAACCGACCCGGCCGGAAAACGTCGACGCCGGCGTTGCACGGGCCGATCCTTCCCATTTTCGTGATCTCCTCTTCCCCCTGATCATCCCCATGAATAATCCGACTTCCAAGCTTGATCTAGGACGATCTAGGCCAAACCAGACTTAGCTCCAGGTTATCGACGGATTGATTTGGCGGACAATTCGGGAAAATTGTTGTTTTAGCTGTTAAGAAGACGCAGTTGGATTAGAGGTGAGTAAACCTCACGTGGTTCATATTACGAACCGAATAAATTTAATTACTTTATTTTCATCGCAATTGTGTGAAAATATTTGTGGAATAAATATTTGTTTTAAGTCATATGGACTTGATCAACTACGGTCCATAGGTAAGTAAAATAATTTTATTGTACAAATGAATTTCACGGTTTTTATGCTTGAACTATAGTTGGTATTAGTGGTCATCCCTGAGCGGATGATTCCGTATATATATATTTACGTGGAATATATATATTGGTTGATGTGTGATTGGTGTGATGAAATGATTGAGAATGGATTGGATATTATTCAAGCTATTAATCTCGCATTTTAATTGTTGAATAATGAAATGTTGATCATGTGGTGTGAAAGCTATTTTATATGCCCACTTGTGATTATGTGGAAATTATTTTAAGAAATAAAGATTTATCTTGAAATAATATGTCTCTTTATGTGAGTGTACATATACATATATACGATCTATAAATCATAAAGATTGTATTTTGTGAATTTGATTATGTCTGAGAAGTACAATTGTGAAGCCGAGTGATTTCTACAACCCCGTGCTTAAATGAATTACTGGTAAATGTGTTTTGGTGTTATGAGACGTTAAGCCTGGGCCCTAGTCCCTATAGATAGTGCACTATTATACTCTTAGGAAAGAGGTGTTCTCCTTGAGTATACATACTTTGGATTTGTCCTCTGTATGCTATGGCTTACCCGTGCTTTGGGTATAGTAGACATACCCTAGTACGTGGATTTGTGATTTGTTACCAGTCAACCTGGCTTACCCGTATTTTGGGTATAGTAGACATACCCTAGTACGTGGATTTGTGATTTGTTACCAGTTAATCCGAAAATTCACTAAAAAGAGAAGTGTGCTTATATTATCCTGATCAAATATCTATCTGTGATATATTGTTAATATGTGAAGGTGTTAGTGAAAAGAGAATCAAGCATGCTTTGCTTTAATGTTATTTCACATATTAATGTTGCAATAGTTGTTGGTTGTGATCAGTCAAATGTTGAGTTTTAAAAGAGAGTATCGAGAATATATTTGCTTTTATGTTTATGTGATTTTTGGAGTTACCGTGTGACTGTGTTGATTGTTTACTTGAGTTATAATAAATATAATTGAATAAATCAACAGTTCTTTCTTGTTTACTCATACGGGCTGTCAAAAGCTTACCGGGTTTTGTGTTGTTGCAATTCCCGGTACACTATTCAAATTGTGTAGCGGGTAATCTCACAGGTCAGGAGAATCAGAGCAGTGATCGTGCGGTTTAGAGTATTAGTATTAGATTTACAGCATTTGTTTTGTGAGGAGAATTATACTCATTTGAGTTTTACTATTTGATTTGGTGAGAGTGTGCTGTAATAAGTAGCTTGAGGATTTGGTTTATGTAATATCAAGAGGTG
The DNA here is from genome assembly GCF_958449725.1 of Rosa rugosa. Lineage (NCBI taxonomy): Eukaryota > Viridiplantae > Streptophyta > Magnoliopsida > Rosales > Rosaceae > Rosa > Rosa rugosa. The sequence continues at coordinate 9,634,343 of NC_084826.1, read as the reverse complement.
TAACTAGTGGTTGTTTCTGAGAGAAAAATTCAGAACGTTATTTGTATTGTTATTAGTCATGTTCCGGATTTGAATCCTTTATTCAAAATTCGGGGTGTGACAGTAGACCTCTCATTGAATTGTTTGGTGATCATGGTGCTTTGAACGATAATCCTTCCTTGGTCTCAGATTACACTGATAATGGATCTTGGGCTTTTCCTCCTCTCTTGCAAATTAATTTTCCGATGTTGTGTGATTTGATTAGATAAGTTTCCATTGTAATGGATCCGATGATGGAGGACAAAATGGTTTGGCAGTCTTCTTCTACTGGAGAGCCTATTGCTAAGGATGCTTTTTCCTTTATGAGACGACCTTCTCCTATGGTGCCATGGGGTAAGCATTGATGGTCTAAATTTATTTTGCCTCTAATGTCTTTGCACGCTTGGAAGGTTTTGCGGGGTAGAGTAATTTCAGATGAGCTTTTACAACGACGAGGATGGCTTTGGCATCTCATTGTGACTTTTGTGGTCACTGTACTGAAACTCTAAACCATATTTTTCTTCATTGTTCTTTTGCTGCTTCAATATGGAATCATTTCATCTCTATTTTTGAAATTGGCATAGCTCCTACTACAATTCATGAAGTATTTAATTTGGGTATGGATATGGAGAGGAGTCCCCAGCTTCAAGAACTTTGGTTAATATGCTTCACCACTATTTTGTGGTATATTTGGCATGCTAGAAATCAAATATGATTTGAGAGCAGGGAATTTTCAGTTCTTGGAGTTTGTCGCCTAATCTCAGGGCATATCCAAGGAGCTAGTCGACTGGCAACAAGTCATATGCATAATACAATTCAAGATCTACGTATCTTGAAAAGTTTTGGTGCTTGTTGTAGACCGCGATGTACTCCTAGAGTGGTTGAGGTTAATTGGCATCCCCCCATTATTGGGTGGATCAAGATTAATTCTGACGGTGCTTGGAAACATGAAGAGGGTATTGGAGGATTTGGAGCTGTCTTTCGTGATTATAAAGATCAGTTTATTGGTGCTTTTGCTTCGAACCTGGATACTCCTAGTTCTATTGCGGCAGAAATAATGGCAGTCATTACGGCTATAGAGATTGCTTGGCTTCGTGATTGGAAACATATATGGCTAGAGGTAGATTCATCTACTGTATTGGATTATATTCGCTCTCCTTCTCTTGTGCCTTGGCAACTCCGAGTACGTTGGTTAAATTGCTTATGTAGGATCTCACATATGAACTTCGAATCTTCTCACATATTTAGAGAAGGGAATAATAAGGCAGCATATGCTCTAGCTAATCATGGAACATCTTTGTCGGAGCAAGTATGGTGGGATATGCCTCCTCCATTTCTCTTGTCGTTCTATGAGAGTGATGTTTTGGGTCTTCCACAGTTTAGGTTTCGTTGACTTGTTTGTTTTGCTTGTTTATTCTGGAGGTTTTGGTTAGGTCCCCCTCCATTGTCATTCGCATTTTTTTTTTGGCTTAATAAATTGGAGTGTTAGAGAGTTTGCTCCTCTGCTATCACTCACTGCATCAAAAAAAAAAAAATTAATTAGATTCCATGTATCCCCAAATTACCTACTGAATTTGGCCAAGCATCCGGATTGTGGATCGAGTGTGAATGCAACATCCTTGAGCTTTTCGGTTATTAGGCTGGCTTTTGAATTTGTCTTGGGTAAAGATGGCACAATTCATAGGGGGACCAAATAAGTTGTCTGTAACAAAAATAAGGGAAAAATTCACCAACGGTGTCTGGACACTTAGGGGACTTTCAGAATGATACCTGAACTTACAAAGTTATCAATGTGATACCTGGACTCATTTTTTCGTATCAACATCGTACCTATGACCAATTTCCGTCACGGAGCCGTTACCGAAATTGGTCATAGGTACGACGTTGATACGAAAAAATGAGTCCAGGTATCACATTAATAACTTTGTAAGTTCAGGTATCATTCTGAAAGTCCCCTAAGTGTCCAGACACCGTTGGTGAGTTTTTCCCCAAAAATAAAGCAAACCTTATGAACTATCTTTTCTTCTATTTACTTCATCTCACCTCCTTGTCTCGCTTTAATGCTTGCATTATATATGTGGTTCTAGATCACGAATCATAAGTTCATAACATGAGTTAAGTACCAAGATCACGAATCATGGCATTGGAGAGTAAATGAGTAATTGAGAGCACGGCCATCGAATTCAATTCAATAGAACAAGTACAGGTCACACAGACTCTGACTTGACCCAGAATTGTCTGAAACGCAAAACTTGAAAATGCTGATTTCATTTAACCAATTCCATATGGTCATTATCGATATAACTGCAAGCCTGCTTCATACCCAGCACCATTACATATGGTAAATGCATACCCTACCAACAACAACGTACACATATCATGCCATTTTGCAATTAAGGACCAAAAACAAGACAGAAGAAAACACCCTTCAAAGCATTCCTTTTATCAAAAAGACCCTCCTCCAAAGTATTGTAATAAATTTTATCAGCCCTAAATTTGTGTCGATTTCTATTGTGTCATTTTAACTAAATATATTGTTATGCGATTTCTATTGTGTTACTTTAACCAAACACATTGTTATGTTACGCACATAGATTCATTCAACTTTCTATGAAATTGAGGAGTATTTCTCTCATTTTACGTTGACATTGACTCAATTACACTCTCTTTGATCCGAGTTCTCTCCCTTAATATTTTTTCCTGATTCATTGCGACCAAAATTTTGTCTATAAATAACCCAACATGACCGATGAGCGCCTTGCAGTAATTGGTGTGGTTGGTTAACAAATCAAAACAAACTTTACCACAAATGCTTTAGCTCAAGGTTACCAACATTTTTTTTTCAAACATATATTTCGTGAAAGCAAACTTTACCACAAATGCTTTAACAAACACATTGCATAATTCTGGTCTTTCTTTTACCTGATCTATCATGCTTTTCACTTTGATGAACAGGTACAGATTGTCTGGGAGGTTCAGACTTTAGACTTTAGAGATCTCGTCGTTTCTGTTTGTCCTACTGTTATCAAAATAAACACATACACCCTAAAACGTAACACATGGAATGCACACTATGGACAAATGTGAAGAAGGTTAATTACCCGTTTTCTTGTTTTTCAGTGAGTTCATTAATGAATATGAAGGTTAATGTAAAACCCATGCAGCAGCATCCTTTTGTTTTGTCCAAGGGGAATACATAACTCAAAAGGCACGCGCACATTAGTTTTTTACTGGAAAACTTTGCCAAAGTAGACACGATGCACAAAACCCACTCTGTTTGGTGTTTATCAACACTTGACATTGCAATGGTCCCCTTAACAAATTCAGAAATCCCAGTCCTCCCTTCTTCACCCACAAGAGCTTTTTCATGTCCAGACAAAACCCAAAATTGAAAGAGAGGTAGTGGGATTCTCTTGCAAATATTAAACTGGTATACCCAGCTGTCCTTGCCTCCTTGGTAATAAAGTTTATTATCTTTGCTGTATTCACAACCGCAACCCTTTAGATTTAAGAAATTGTGCAAACATTTCTACTTCTTGCTTATTTACACATTTGTTCTTTTCCCCCATTTTTCATTTTTGTGACTTGTGAGCAACCTCTACTCTATCCTCCTATTTATCTTGTTTTCATTAGTAGAGATAGTATTGACTAATGATACTTGATTATTACCCTGCTTGTGCACAATTGGATGGATTAAGATGAAGTGTATATATTGATAGATGACAAATTTTGTAAAGACAAAAGATGATAAATTCATAATTCTGATTTGTTATATAATAATAATTGAAATATGTTCGGTATTAGTTATTTTCTAAAGATTATAATTGTAAAAGGAGAATTTATCGACGAAGTTTCGTCACCCAAATGATTTGACCGACATCCCCGACAATTATTATTTTTCACAAAAGAAAAGATGAGAGTGATTGGAGGGTGGTTTGTGAATACACAAAAGACAGGGTACTCCATGAAAAAGTTTACAAAAGTATAAGTGGCCAAATGCAAAAGTCGTTTATTATATTCCCCCAGTCAGCAACCACTGAAAGAAAGTGAACAGAGTTTTTTTGCAGGAACTTGTAAACCTATTTAATTTTCACAACCTCCAACCCAACCTCCCCCTTATTCTTTACTTTCCTCCTCTGCTTTCCTCCCTTCATACCCTAGAAATAACTCACCTTTAATATGCAATTGCCTCTCTTCCACTACCCCTAGAAAGTAGAAACCCCCTGACCCAGATTCAGCTCAAACCCATCTCAGCCATGGTCTCATTATCCATTTCCACTCACTTAGCCGCTTTTTCCCTGCTCATTTTCATCCTCAGAGCCTCAGCTGCAGACTCAAATTCCTCATTTTCTCTCACCAAGTTTGGTAAAGATCCAAACTTTGAGACCAATATTGCTCTGTATGGAGATGCCAAGATTGTTACTGGTGCAGTTCAGCTCACTAGTTCAGTGAGCTCAAGTTCTGGGCGAGTCATGTACAAGAAACCCCTCAAGCTTGGTGAAGGTAAGCCTCAGAAATCAGTGTCTTTTTCCAGTCACTTCACTCTGTCTATGTCCAAAGAAAATGGGGATGGTTTCGCCTTTGTTATAGTTCCAAGTGGTTTGAATCTTAGCCTGTTTGGTAATAGCTCTTTTGGGCTTGAAATGGGGTATGGGAAAAGTAAATTGAAGGTTGTTGCAGTTAAGTTGAAGTATGATTACTTGGTTGGTAAGGTCCATGTGGGGATTGATGTGGGTAGTTCTTTATCAGCTAGAGTTAACAATGCTTCAGCTATCAAATTGAATCTAACTAGTGGTGATAGAACAAATGCTTGGATTGATTATGAAGCGGGTTCGAAAAGAGTTGAAGTGAGATTGAGTCAATTGGGTGGTTTAAGGCCAGCTGATCCTTTGCTGTGGTACCCAATTGACTTGTCGAAATTGTGGGGGGACGAGAAAGTGTTTGTGGGCTTAAGCGCGCAGAATAGGAACTCTTCTCAAACTTGTTCCATATATTCATGGAGCTTCGAGCAAAGGCATGTTCCGGACTGGATGCATTCAGAGCCACTAGATCCTAAGACCTTATCTAAGAGCTCGAAATCGGTGACAGTTGAGAAGAGAAAGGATTGTGTATTGAGGGCTGTTGCTGCAATGGTTCTCGGAGTTGCTTGTGGAGCATTGGCATCATACATTGTGTTGTATTTGTGGAGAATCTTTGGCAATAGGCGTCCGGTGGTGCCAGAAGAGTATGCGATGCAGCCTCAACAATTCGAGTACAAGAAAATGAAGGTAGTGGTAGATAAATCCATCGAAGATGGAAAGCAGTAGAAGGCTCATCGTGTGTTGTGCGTTGTAAATCAGTAATTCTTTTCCCCCTTTGTTTTGCTTTGTATTTTCAGGTTTTCTTGTGTTATTACTTGTAGTTGTAGTAACATGGCAGTAGATTGTCAAAATGTAGTAGGTTTGGTGCATAGTTTTTCTAATGTTGGAGCAGTGGGATTCCACTTTGAACTGACTGAAAAATTCATGGTTGAAACCCCACTGTTCTTTTAAATAACTCCTCATGGTGTGCTGGTAACTGCTTAAATTGTACGCAAGCTTTTGTTTGAAATCAATTTATCCATTTCTGATGACAAGGTTGCTCCGTTTGGAGCTATCATGATTCCAGCGAAGGTCCATATATTCTGTTTGCTAGTTTTTGATATTACAAAGATGGAGATGCATGTTCTAATCTGAGAGACCAGTCTCTTAGTCGTTGGTCTTTACGTGCAAGAACAATAACTCTTTCTATTTGTCCAAAAAAAAGAAAAAGAAAAAACTCCACTCTTTGCATTTTTAGGGTTCCCAAGCCTCTTTCAGCATCCTCTTTGTACTTTGTAGTTCTAATAACTATCCCAATATCTTTTTGTAAAATTTCCCAAAGAAGGGACTTCTGTTAGCTGGTAATCTTTAGATCGTCGGAACTGTATATCACATCCATGTTCAGCTCCGTCCGGACACAGCCTTGATTAAAATGGTAGATGAGAAGCTTCAGGTCAAGTAATTGTTCAGCACTTAAGTCACAAGAGGAAAATGGGCATTGATGGCTGCAGGTCAGGTAATCGTTCAGCCTATATTACCTACGCTACTCAAATGAGCATAAAAAACACAAGAGGTGTGTCAACAGAACAGCTCAATTTCATTCAAGTAACATAATCGATGCAATATGCATTATCAAACAACCAATGAATCCACACTGGAATTTCATCATTGCCAAACAAATCACTCAGAAGCCCCTCTCTATACCATTTGGGCATATTCCTCCAAGATAAGTCGCTACCTTGGATTCATAGGCTCAAAATGCCAAGCACCCAAGGCAAACCCATTGAACCTGTAGTCTCTTGAAAAGAGCAATAGAACAATTAAAAACAGTAAAATTTGATGATTTCATCTAAAAAGAGCATATTACTACTTTAAAATGATTCATATTACCATATAACAGATCTGAGTTTACCCAAGTACAGAACTAATAAGAACAAAATGCAGAAACCAACTTTAGTTTTTAACAATATTAAGACCTACTACTACTGGGAACAACCCACGAACAACAGGAAGTTGCAGCATCACTTCACACATCAGAATTCAGGATGCTCACCACCTTACATCTCCTGAGCTTCTTCTTCCTCTTCCTCTTCATAGTACTCATCCTCCTCAGCTGTTGCATCCTGGTACTGCTGATACTCTGAAACAAGATCATTCATGTTGCTTTCAGCCTCTGTGAACTCCATCTCATCCATGCCTTCACCAGTGTACCAATGCAAGAAAGCCTTCCTCCTGAACATAGCAGTGAACTGCTCACTCACACGACGGAACATCTCCTGAATTGAAGTTGAGTTTCCAATGAAGGTTGAAGCCATCTTCAAGCCTGTGGGTGGGATATCACAAACAGTGGACTTGACATTGTGGGGAATCCACTCCACAAAGTATGAAGAGTTCTTGTTCTGAACATTGCTCATTTGATCATCGACTTCCTTGGTGCTCATCTTTCCCCTGAACATGGCTGAGGCAGTGAGATAGCGACCATGGCGAGGGTCAGCTGCGCACATCATGTTCTTAGAATCCCACATTTGCTGAGTGAGTTCTGGCACAGTCAAGGCTCTGTACATCTGTGAACCACGAGAGGTCAAAGGAGCAAAACCCACCATGAAAAAGTGGAGACGCGGGAATGGAATGAGATTGACAGCCAACTTTCTGAGGTCAGAGTTGAGTTGCCCAGGGAACCTCAAACAGCAAGTCACACCAGACATGGTAGCAGAAATCAAATGGTTCAAATCTCCAACTGTACAAAACATAATCAATAATCAGAACTCCAATCCGAATATCAAACGACATCAAAGTTTGTATAAACATGTTTATATATCAAAATACCAATTCAACAATTAAAGCATATCAGTCTGTACCAACATGACCATATATCAAACACCAATTCAATAATAAAAGGATATCACAATTTGTACAAAGATAACCATATATAAAATAGCCATCCAATAATCAAATCATATCACAGTTTGCACCAACATAAATATATACCAGAAACCTAATTCCACAATCAAAAGATAGCACAGTTGTACCAACATAAACATGTACCAGAATTTCAATTCGATAATCAAAGGATATCACAGTTTATACCAACACAAACATATTCCAAATCTTCACAGTTTGTAGCCACATAAACATATATCAGAATCCCAATCAAGATTATAATAGAATCGGAGTAGGATCTTACAGCTTGGGGTACTGAGCTTGAGTGTGCGGAAGCAAATGTCATAGAGAGCTTCGTTATCAAGAACCATACACTCATCCGCATTCTCAACAAGCTGGTGCACAGACAAGGTAGCATTATAGGGCTCAACCACCGTATCAGAGACTTTCGGTGACGGAAACACAGAGAAAGTGAGCATCATCCTGTCAGGGTATTCCTCCCTGATTTTCGAAATCAACAGAGTCCCCATACCAGATCCAGTTCCTCCTCCAAGCGAATGGCACACCTGAAACCCTACAATCCAAACCACCAAACCCTAAGCACACCAATCCAAACAAGAAACCCACAAAAAGAGAGAAAAAGTTGAGTGAGGAATTTGATCGAATACCTTGTAGGCAATCACAGTTCTCGGCCTCCTTGCGAACCACATCAAGAACCGAGTCGATCAACTCAGCTCCTTCGGTGTAGTGACCTTTAGCCCAGTTGTTTCCGGCGCCGGACTGGCCGAAGACGAAGTTGTCAGGCCTGAAGATCTGACCGTACGGACCAGATCTGACGCTGTCCATGGTGCCAGGCTCGAGATCCATGAGCACAGCCCTGGGGACGAACCTGCCGCAACTGGCCTCGTTGTAGTAGACATTGATCCTCTCAAGCTGAAGCGCGGCGTCGCCTTCGTACCTGCCGGTGGCGTCGATGCCGTGCTCGGCGCAGACCACCTCCCAGAACTTGGCTCCGATCTGGTTGCCGCACTGGCCTCCCTGGATGTGAAGAATCTCACGCATCTTGGCTAAGTGAGATTCGAAATTCGGAGATTGAAGAATGGAGAGAGGGGGTTAGGGTTTGCGACTCAGAGAATCGCAGAGAGAGAGAGAGAGGAGTGAAATGAGAGAAGAGGGTGGGGACGGGTTGGGGTAATATAAAAGGATAGGAACGGTACGATTGGAATGGAAAAGCGGGAAAATGGTGGGGGGGGGATTGGAGATGGACCGCTGAGATTTGGGGTTGGGGTTTGGGTTTTGAAATTTGAATTTTGAAATACCAGGCTGGATGTGGGAGATATTTTTGGCTCTTTTTGGGATTGAGACAGAGACAGATAAGGGTTTTTTAATTATTCAGCTGGGATTTAATCATTTAAATGGAGCGTACCTGCGAAAAGGAAAGAAATTCAAAATAATATGGTCTGGTCGGTCAATAATTATATGGTAGTAAATTTAAGTGGAGAGGTCTAATCAAACGGACGGACCTAATAGCGTTTGCTTTGGTCATTTCTAACGGTTAAAACAAAAGAAGAGTGAGTGGGAACCTATTATTATTATATATTCTTTCAATATTATAGTTGATATCCAAATCATGAAATTAATAAAGCATTGAACTTGTACAAAGAAACAAAAACAGCATCTTTTTTTTTTATATATACAAAAAGAGTATATTAAAATTTAAAAGAGATGGAAGGCTCGAAGGCATCCGTAGTTTATGAAGTCAAACAATAAGGCATCCTAAATTTGCAAAAATATCAGCTACGAAGTTTGTCTCTCTAAACACATGTTTGAAAGTAATGTAAGAGAACATCGACGCAATGAACTTGAGGTCTTGAATGATCTTGATAAAAAAATAAAAACAGCATGTCGAAATAACAAATCTTTATAAGTTAGCTTTCATGTGAAAATGACTAAAAGAAATGCTATCGGATGATCGAATGAGCTCAAAATTTGATTTTCGAATTAAAGAATGACCTTCGTTACACTCAATGAGGGTTATGTAATCACCTTCTACTTGATACTCAACATATATTGATATATATGCAGATCGTGCCGAAGACCATCTCTAATGCCCTAAACCATCGACAACCACAATGCAAGCGGAACCAATGTCCTAGAACCAGCAAGAATCATTAAACCATACGAATCGTGGAAAATAATACCAACAGAAGCCTTGTTTTGCTACTTGCTAGAATATCAAGCCATCAAAATTTAAGCGTGACAAGTTGAATCCAATTAACGATCATGGGCAAAGAGACAGTTCTTGAAATTGAGCAACCTTTCAATAGTTTGAACCAAAAGAATCAGCAGACATGATCATCATATCCTGGTACTTACAAATGCCATTGGTATGCACACTAAGAGCATCTCCAACAGTAAAAGCTATTTTTTTTAGCTAAATCATCTCAAAGTTAAATTTAAGTAGTAAATTTCTAGCTTTTGCTCCAGCAGTGTTAACTAAACTAAAAAAATTGAACGTGGAGTGTTTAGCTTTTTGTTATTTTCTCTCTCTTCCCTAGCTAAATTTAGCTAGAGATTTTAGCAAAAGCCAAATTTGAGTTTCATACAGCTATCATATAGACAAATTTGAGTCCTAAACTATATCAAATTAGCCAAATTTTTAACTTTTTGTTGAAATAGCTAGTCTGTTAGCTCAGTATTTAGGGCACCCACTACCTAAGATCGAGGTGATGGGTTCGAGTCACCGTGGGAGTAGGAGTGAAGTCCTTTGATCCTCTTGCCAAAAAAAAAAAAGAGTAAAATTTAAGTTTTAGTTGAGACTCTTGTTATTATTTCAGGAAGTTCTCATGATGCTTATTGTAATCTGGAGTTTAGGCACCATGTCCCCCCTATGTATTCTGTAGTTTCATTAATCAAAACTTGAGAGCAGCCGCACCGGCCCTTATTTAAAAAAAAAAAAAAAAAAACCCAGCCACTTTTCTTATCCTCACTGATTTTCGCCCATTTGAAATTGAAGCTAAATTTCATTTATTGTGGAACATCCTTCTATAACCTAACCTTTCGTTACACCAAGTAGAATTTATTCGTACTACTGCTTATACTTTACACCAAGTAGAATTTATTCAGATCAAAGAGTAACAAACTCGAGGGATCTTCAAACATAATTTTTGCAACCTTTGCATTGTTATTCAAACATTTCTAATGATTAGAGCGAACCAATTTTTCAGTTGTTTCAGCACCTAGTTCAATTTTTACACTAACGAAGCTTTTGTCCACAAAAAGCCAGAGAAAGGCTACTAGAAATCATGTCGCAAATACTTGGAAGCAAATGCCCTAACGTATAGCTGCTACAATCAAAGGAGTTAATGCAGACTAGTAATTTAGTCTCGGAATTGAAGCATCCACCACAAACAAGGAATACAAACACTACCAGCAGTAGACACTTTTAAAACCAAAATCCAAAAACAGGTTGGCAATAGGGCTACAAGTAAAATTTCAAATCCAAAAACAGGATATAGAAAAGGAAATGAGATCTCAGTAACTTGATAGTATCTTCAATTCCCAGAATGAATTCTGGGAAGTTGCAGATAGATAACGCAGATTTATTAACATCATCGATCCAGAAAGAACAAAGAGATGGGAGTACAACAAACTCATATATTACTGGACTTATGAATCAAATCAAAACTAGAAAGAAAAAAAAGAAACAGCATCTCAGATTCAAATTCCCCATAGTTTTCTTCACGGGCAATCATAGTGCAAGGATAACGAATTAAAGAAAATCATCACCGATGCTCGTTGAAATCTTTCTATAACTCAAAAACCAAACAATCAAAAACTCAACAAGCAAGTAGTAGATAAGAAAAACTCGTAAACAAATCAGAGAGAATCACTGAGGTCAAAACTGAGATCCATGAATATGATGGAAAAAGAGGAGGGTTGGCTAGGTATTGGCGGTTCTACAATAAGGGACTGCGAATGGTATTCGCCGGCTATTTATATGGGAGTGATTGGATCAACCCTAGTGATCACACAGTTGGGCCTGCCCTGAACCGGTTTAAGAAAATGTATTGCGGAATTGGGCCCAAATATACAAGGAGACAGGGATTTAATAAAATAAATAAATAAAATAAAATAAATAAACAATGGTTCTACCTAATCCTGGATAGTTTAGTCCTCTTTTTTCATGTGTTATCTACTGTTTATTCACTTCACTAGAAAACCTTAAATACTCAGTTAAGAAGCGTATTTCCATCAAGTAAACCATAAACTCCAACGAATAAAAAAATTTACCCATCACTACATTCTTTTGCAGTTGAACGCTACATTGATCAAATGATGCCTTTTTCAATTTTAAGGGGCTATGTCCAACAATCACCTATTATATTTAATAGGCTTTGCAATGTGACTAATGATGAGTATATCGAGCTCCATAATGTTGTCTTTGAAGAACAATAAGGACAAGAACATTGATTTGCCTAACCCAAATCACACCCAAAAAAAATCACACGACCTTGTTTTCAAACCTCTAAAACTAAGTCGCGAAAATAATGTAATGAGATTATTTTTTCAACTATGATCAACAAAGAAGACGGCGAATGGAGCCATTGGCAATGAAGAGGATGTAAACTCGTTATCTCCAAATAGAGACTCAAATGGAGAGGAGGAGTTTTGGCAGAGAGCAAATGTAAATCCTACTACGGCTAAGGAAGGTTGGTTACTGTTCTATTCGGATCCAGAAGGCCCAGAAATAGGCCCATTGAAATGGTGGCCAGACAGTATCCACGAGTATAAGGCCAAATCAGCCACTCGTTCAAGAGTGGACATTTCCAACTTCATCCACAAGCAATCCCATCAAACGAAAGCAAAAAAGAGAACCTCCTCTCCAAGCAAAGGATCAATACAAATAGCTCTCTCACAATAATCCACACCAAATTCCATCCCCACTCTCTCAAATTTTCACAACCAAACCTCAAATAGAACCCCAAATTCCAACATGGGCATGGTATTTGGAAAAATTGCTGTAGAAACCCCAAAATACCAAGTCCTTAAATCCACAGCCGATTACGAAATCCGGCAATATGCACCATCAGTGGCAGCTCAAGTGACGTATGATCCATCAGTGTTCAATGGCAACAGAGACGGTGGGTTTACTGTGCTGGCCAATTACATAGGCGCTCTTGGCAATCCCCAGAACACCAAGCCTGAGAAGATAGCCATGACTGCTCCAGTCATAACCCAGCAAAGCTCGGCTGAAAAGATCGCCATGACAGCCCCTGTTGTGACGAAAGAAGCCGGGGACGCGAAGACGGTGACAATGCAATTCCTGCTGCCTGCTAAGTATCAGAAGGCGGAGGAGGCGCCGAAGCCGGTGGATGAGAGAGTGGTGATTAGGGAAGTGGGGGAGAGGAAGTATGGGGTGGTGACTTTTAGTGGAGTGGCGTCGGAGCAAGTGGTGGAGGATCGGGTGGAGAAGCTGAAGAGGGCTTTGGAGAAAGATGGGTTTAAGATTATAGGGGAGTATTTGCTGGCGAGGTTTAACCCACCTTGGACTCTGCCTGCATTTAGGACTAATGAGGTTATGATCCCAGTTGAGTGAGTCCTCAGGTTTAGTCGTTTAGGTCCTCCTGTGCTGTTTTGGTTCACATTCAGTAGTATGTAATGACTAATGAGTTTGTTTTCAGATGAATAAAAGCTTGTCAGATTGCAGATTAGAATTTCCCCATTTCAATAAATGGTCTTACGACTAATGCAAATAGAGCTTCGTCAGTGGCACAAAGTAGCCATGCACAAAAGCACAATCATAATCCATTCTAATCTGCACAAGTTTCAGGTGCTGGTGCATCTAACCTGAAATTTGTAAGCCGATACCAGTATCTAAAAACAACCATAGCAACTACATTTCTGACGAACTAGTAGCGATAGTAGATAAGAGTATTTACACTGACCCAGGTCCAGAGTTTGAACCTCCCTCCCTCAACATGTTTGATCAAGACAAGAAAATAGCACATAACAAGCACATCTAACAATTCACAAACTCTCTTCCAAGGATGTACCTTTGAAAGAATCAACCAGCATATAAGAGACAAACAACTCTTGAAACTAATACTCAATTCAGAAACTATATCTAGTTTACAACAACAAAGCCATGGATCAAACCACACCCATAAGATACAAGACTGCAAAGTTATCCCACTGATCATAACCCTTCCTGAATTTTCATTTGGGACTAAAACACAGACCCTGCAAAGATTTTACAATGATAAACACAGGCCTCAACCATATATGAGCTTGAGAATAATAGTTATGAAGTTGAAGAAAACGAGCATAATTCTGAAGTACTGGCACGCATATATAAGTCCTATAAGCTGCCCCTTCATCGTACTTCTATTCCCTCTTTGAACTTCTAACATGGTCCAACCTCTAGGAGCAAGAAACCGATCCTCGTTCAGAATCGCCAATCCGTTTGCAAATAACAACATGCCTTGAATCAAAGTCCATAAACCCATCTTCTGCATCAGCGTTTCAATTCAAATTAGAAAGAGTCCAAAATTTAAACCCAAATCATAAACAGGGTATATGATTTTTGAAGCAAAGTCAGTTCTGATTTCTCAAGCAAACCAACAAAACCGAACCCATCAAACAGAAAATTCAAACTTTCAAAATAAAAGGTGATCGAAATTGAACATACTGCTTAATGAGTTCGAACCTTATCAGCGAGATTTGTTTATAGAGAAGATGAACTTGTTTTCTCCGTTTAAAGCTCTGGCCTTGATTTCGACGACACAGAAACTAAACCCTTTGCTTTGGGAAAGGATTTAAGCAATAATAAAGTGACGTCATCTGATCTGATCCAACGCTGTAGAGTGTTCCACGTGGAGAGTTTTCATTGGCAAAGTGACGAGAGTTACTCATTTTGGTTCGACCCGACCCGAATCCGAGAGCCATTATATCACAACCCGATAAAAAATTTCCAGTTGAACATAGTCGCGGCGAAGATGGATAAACCCTGAACCTCTCAGCTCAACCATGGCTTCATTTCACCTCTCTCGCCCACTGGTCTTAAACCCCAGAAGCTTAATTTCTAAGCCCTTCGAAACTCTAAACCCCCATTTCTTCAAGCTTAAACCTTTCAAACCTCACAAGCTAAACCCACTCAGAGCTTCCGGCGAAGATAATGGGAGCATTGAAGAACCCAAGAAGCCCGGTCGCCGCGGCCGGAAAAAGACCCCAACTTCCGCTTCATCTTCACCACCGAAGAAAACCCAGCGCTCCAAAAAAGCCCAAGTCGAAAATGGCCCAGTAGAACTAGAACCCGAATCCTCAGATTCCGAGCTCGAAGATTACGACGACGGCATCGATTTCCCCTACGAAGACCCTCCCTTAGTCTGCTGCTTCGGGGCGGCCCAGAAAGAGTTCGTCCCGTCGGTTCGGGTCTCCGACAACCCGATGGACCCGGACATGTACAACCAGTGGAAGATGCTCCAGTGGGACCCGCCGGAGTTCTCGCGTGCCCCGGGCTCGTCGCCGTCCAACGTGGCGATCTCGCACGTGCGGCTCGGAGGGAGAGCGGCGTTCATGGGTAAAGTCGGCGGCGATGAGTTTGGGAGCGAAGTGCTGCTGATGATGAACAAGGAGAAGGTTCAGACACGTGGCGTGAAGATTGATTCGAATGCGAGGACGGCGTGTACTTATATGAAGATTAAGTTTGATGATGAGAAAATGTGGACGGAGACGGTGAAAGAGTCGGCGGAGGATTCGTTGCTCCGGTCAGAGCTCAACCTCGCCGTGCTTAAAGAGGTATGCACACCATGTGTTTGATGAAATGCCTAAACAAGCAATAGTTATTATACAAAGAAAAGCATTGCTATTCAATCACATTGTTGTTGGGTGTGGATTTTTGGGGTTTAAGCAGGGTTTTGATGTGTTGTGCAGGCTAGAATGTTCCACTTCAGTTCAGAAGTTTTGACATCTGCGCCAATGCAACCAACCCTTTTCAGGGCTATAGCTTATGCGAAGAAGTTTGGGGGGCTTGTGTTTTTCGATCCGAATTTGCCATTGCCATTGTGGAAGTCGCGTGACGAGACTAGGGAGTTCATCAAGAGGGCGTGGAATGAGGCGGATGTAATTGAGGTTTCGAGGCAAGAGTTGGAGTTTCTTTTGGATGAAGACTATTACGTGTGGAAGAGGACTTACAGGCCGCAATACTATGCTGAGAAATTTGAGCAGACCAAGAAGCGGAGAGATTATTACCATTACACTCGGGAAGAAATAGCTCCGTTGTGGCATGATAAACTTAAGTTTTTGTTTGTTACAGATGGGACGCTTCGAATTCATTACTATTCCCCTTCGTTTCATGGTGTTGTGATTGGAACAGAAGATGTGCTGATTACCCCATTCACTTGCGACAGGACTGGTTCTGGTGATGCTGTTGTAGCAGCGATTATGAGAAAGTTGACCACTTTCCCCGAGATGTATGAAAATCAAGATGTTTGTGAAAGGCAGCTTCGTTTTGCAGTTGCAGCAGGAATTATATCACAGTGGACAGTTGGTGCTGTTAGAGGTTTTCCGACTGAAAGTGCAACTCAAAATCTCAAGGAGCAGGTTTATGTACCCTCAATGTGGTAGTGCAGAGCCAAGCCCTCGGTTACTGTAATGTTGTCATTGTTGAAGATTTTGTCTATTAAGAAATGTGAGAAGATAGGTTGTACCAACTGTAAACTTAGCATTTCAATTCACATCACTATTAGGCGGGCCATCGTTGTGTTTTGCATTTTGTACGTAAACTACTAGCAATAGTAACACGATTTTCGTAATATCCATTGTCCCTCCAGTTATTTATAAGTTGTTAAGGTTTCCCAGATCTTTTTACTGAAAGTATTGTCTGTCTATGGCTGATTGATTCTATACAAGTTAAGAGCAAGCTAGGCTAGGTAAGGATAAAAGACTAGCAATGACTGAAAGTGGGTCTTCTATTATAACTTTGTATAAAATTACATTCAGCTTCACAATCATGCTCATTTCTCACAATTTTTAGACCCAATCAAAGAAAGAATAATGAATCAATGAATTACTGTAACTCCGTTCTGGGCAACGGCAATTCCTCTGTGCTAATGTAACTAACTGATTTTTTCCTAACTATACGAGACCCCGGCCTTATCTGCTTTCTGAATCGCTTTGCTAAATCCCTAGCCTGTAGCTTGTAGGTACGACAAAACCGAAACTTGTACTGCAAATCACACGGGAAACCTCAAAACTTCTCGACTCGGTCAGCAAGTGAAGTTTCTGTCGTAAGCAAGTGAAGCACTTCATTCCAAAGCCCCATTTGAGCTTGCAGCCATTTGAGCAATGGTATGTGCTTCTCACAGTATGAGACACATATTATCACCTACCACCTTATCTTTGCTATGAAACACTTGTGCTCCGTCTCCCATCGGACTTCAGGCGAGCAATGTGCTCCTGGGAGTTGTTACAGATACAACCAGGGAAAGGATTTGCATAAAAATTCTCCTCCAACCTGGGTGACTCTCCGATCTGTCGAACATATGGTGCTCCCAGCCGATCAGAATGCAGAGTTGTAACCGCTGAAGAAAATTCTTCCCATGATAAATCACCCTTATCCAATAGGTCAACCAGTTTCACAAAATTTTGTCTGAAATGAAAATTACGTCATGTTAATAACTAGTTCAAAGCAGGAAGTAGAGTATTTAGAGGTGACACATGAAATGCCTGGTTTATAAACCACCAACCTGTCTGGGTTAATAGTCTTCCGAAATCCTTCATATCTTCTATGTCCCTGTACTGCCTTAGCCATGTTTCCATCGTATGTATATACAAAGACATCACTCTCTAATGCTACTATGTAATCCAAGGCAGCAAGGCGATTTTGATATGGCTTGAAGGGCCTCAACTCTTCTTCTGTTGCAAGAGTGTTATGAGAGAAGACATTAGGATACTCAGAGCGAAATGCAGCCATGCTATTGCTGCCATATATCTCCCCAGCAACAATGTAGATTGTTGTTGTCGAAGGGTATCCCAAGGCCTTGAGGAACAGGGCTGCCTCTCTGGGGGAAAATGGGCACCCACCTTGGAGTCGTCGCTCTTCACTATCTATCTCTTTCTCCTTCCAATGTTTAACACTGTATCTCATATCCCGAAGTTCCTCATCTTCCTTTGCAGTAAGGTTGTGGCTGCAGCCAGTGAAAGCAAGCATGTCTTTCTCATATCTGCAAATCAAGAATGGTTTTACTTGGTTAAACTGTTAACCTACTACAAAACTATATAATACCAAGAAAATCCATACAACAAAGGTACCTTAAATGAAGAGCAATATATGGATTGCCATTGTTCCTTAATCTATTGACCAAAACTTTCCCGAGATCCTCAATCTCCTTTGTATATCGAAGACCCTCATAATTGGCACGGCACCTCAGCCTTTGGATGGAACTTGCAAGTCCATTATTAGCAAGACGCGAATCAGTGTGGGTAAACTTTACAACCTTATGCTTTTTCAACAACGGTATCATTTCTTTTCTGTAATAACTAGCCTGCATATGAAGCATCGTCTTAGATACAATTCCAAAAACTACACAACCAATCAAAAGTCTTATACATTCTCAGGTAAAATCCAAACCTTAGACCAGGAGATGGGAGCCTTCAGAAGGGGCTTTTGAGCTGCATAACGGGTTGGCAAATACTCGATTATCTCAATATCATCTGTTAACACGTCTATGAAGTGTCTCCAGTCAAATATATCTTTAAAACCGCTGCACATACGTTAGAGCATTTAATCAATAAAATGAAAACAGAGTAAACTAGGAATTCACATCATACAACCCATATTAGCTGACGTAGGTACCTTGGATCAGTCCAAAAAGACTCGTGATCTAGATAAGGAAGCACCAGAGTAGCATTCATTATCTTTGCAACGGCTACCATATCACATATCTGTAACATCAATTGGGTTACTATGTCAGCTCCAAAAAAACTTATGACAAACTGGTAAACTAAGGTTTAGGCAAATTATATATTACTGTATGAGAGATTTCAGAAAGGACTCTTACCCCTGTTCTCATTTGATTCAATCCACCATTGGCATGAACAAGGAGATAGCCATTTGTTTTCGATCCTGTTCCTGCAGGAAAATCAATATTTGCAAAAGTCAGATAAAAGTCGATTAATGCTAACGAGCTTGACAAATTCAGTAATGGAACAGTAAACTTACTTATCCGATTTCTGGGTCGAGCTATGCATTTGTTAAAATCGTCACTATTTGGTTTCGTCCATATTTCTGGAATCTGTAAAAGAGAGTAGATTTCCACATCAATGCCAATAAATCACAGCATTAACTCCACAAGCGACAAACTGATCACCCAAAAAGAAGAAGTCATCGAAAAAAAAAAACCAAAAAGAAGAAACATTGTGAATTAAAATATCCATTGAATTTTTCAACTAAACCAATCAAACATAGGTCCAAAGGGGTCTGCACCAAAACTGTGCTGACAAATGTAAAACCTTTATAAAAGAAACAAAGTAAAATTTTCCTTTTCTCTCTTTGCTAATTGCAACCCAGAAAGTTATAGAGCATTAACAGCTAAATGAGCATAATATGGTAAGTAAGTCGATCAAAATTGGAACAGATTACAGATACAATCATCCTCTCAAACCCATTTGAGCAAACTTAAACATTCCATTAAGAAGAAGAAAAATAAAAAATAAAAGTCTGCATCAAAACTGTGCAAACAAAGGTGAGACCTATAACCATAAACAACACAAAAGATTCTTTTTGGGTAATAGAAACCCAGAAAACATTAGGAACAGAACACCTCATTAGTAGAAAAAGTTACCAGAAATTAAAAATGAAAACTTGAATTAAAAAATGAAAGTAAAAAAAACGACTTACCGTATTCTGTTCATCCAAAAGACGTTTGGGCATGGGGGGTTCCGATTCCGCTTCGGCTTCCGATTCCGATTCCGATAACGACATTCTCTCAAAAACCCGTTTGGGCCGGGCCGCCTGGTTCTCAGTGACGGCGTGTTGCGCCACCGTCCCATCATCTTGTAACGTCTTCAGAATCAAAAGCCTCCCCTCCGTCCTGTTCACCCTATCACCGACCTCCACGTGGCAGCCCAGAAACGCGAAGAACACAGAAACAACCGCCATCAACATTAGCGCCCCGAAGATCTTCCGGCCGAGGTTCCGCCCCGACCGGACCGACAACAGCCACGCCTCGGGAACACAAAAGAACACTCTCCTGCGAAGCAGCAGGTACTTGATCACGGGAGAATAATGGTTGCTGTGGAGGTGGGACCCGGCGCCGGACATAGAGCCGTTGCAGCAGGTCGGGTCGCTCTCCTCGTCCTCGTCCTCGTCCGCCGAGGAAACAACCGCGTCCGGGTTAATCTTGCCTACGTTGATGATGTTGGCCGGTGAGGCCAAGGTGACGGCGGAGGCGTCCATGACGCCATCGGCGACGCGTCGTCTGGTCGTAGTGGGCAGCGCGATGGCCGCGGAGGCGGTGGTCGGAGTATTACTGGTCGAGCTGTTAAGGCCACCCGACGACATTGCCGGCCGGCAATAACGTTTGTGAGAAAAAACGTACGTTGCCGGATTCGGAGAAAGACCGAGAAAGAACAAAGAACAAGAATTGCGACGGTTGGGGAATGTGGGTTTTCGTGTTTTTTTTTTTTTTTTTTTTTCCTTTCCGGGTCCGAAATCTTAGGCCACCGGCTCCAGGAGAGAAAGGAGGAGGTGTTTATATATAAAAGGAAGATGGGTATTATTGTTAATATAATTCAATATATTCATAATCCCACTATTTCTGAAACTCCCTCTCTCTCTTTTTCTCTCTAATGGTGGATCTGCACACGTCTTTAGTTTTCTTCCTTTCTCAGAGAGACCGGTTTTTATCGTTCGACGAGCTTGAAGGTTACACTCGAAATGACTATTTTAGCCCTGACGAGTTTGTTACGGACCAACGGTGCGGATCGTGTTTTTTAGGTTAGTGAAAAATCCGTGTGGGCCCGCACTGATTTTTTTCATCCCCCTGTAACGGTAATTTTTATCTTTTATATGTACAGTTAAAATGACGGCGGTTAAGACGCAATTAGACTAAATTACGCCCTTAAACTAGCATTGACAATTTGACAGCATTCACAGTGGCTTACATTGACTCATTTTCAGCAAAAAAAAAAAAAAAAAAAAAGAATTGACTCATTTTTTTTGAGTTCAAATGAATTCCATTGATAGAACGGCCAGAACGGCACATACAAACGGTCCATATGGACACCCGGTACCATTCACTGTTACAAATCTTGCTCAATTATTCAAAGAGCTTGCCAAAACTAAACCTAAAACTAGGCTTACAACAAATACTTTTGACTTGAGCCTCCCTTTGCCAATGCACGCAATTGTGGTGCGCCAGAATGATCAAATATTTAGTGCAAAAACATAGCAGAGTTTAGAGAGCAAGCTAAAGACCAACTTACAGATTACTCAATCTCTTTCCCCTTACCCTTACCCGAAGGGCTAGAGGAACATGGTGAGGTGAGACTCAATGGAGGAGCAGAATCAGCAGATTCCCTGTCATTCTTGGTCTTTGGTGGATTTTTATTTCGGGCATTAAGAGGACGCCCCCACAGCTCCTTGGCGACCAATCCATCACCCATTCCGGCTGCAATTAGTTGTGCCGTATTGGAAGAGGGGTGGATCTCCTTCATGAAGGGGGGTCGTGGTTGAAGATTAGTCGACCACACAGGATCTTGGTTTGCCGGCAAGTGACGGCTTGAGGCCGAGAGAACACGGCTTGGCTTCGGCGTCGAGCGCCATAGATGCAGCCCTTGGCCATGGCGGCTAGGGTTTGGAAGGAAAAGGGATGAGAGGCAGAGAGCCATTTTTTATTTTCACGTCACATAAATGATTTTATCACACATAAAAGAATTGACTCATTAGTAACTAATCAAGTGTTTTAAACCTTTTAAGTAGCAAATAAATTGTGAAAGAAAAAAAAAGACGTACAATTTGTAACGAAATCTTAAAAAGTTATTAATTTTGAGTTTGTCATTACTTGATAGGAGCATTACGACACGACACAATAGCACAAACAATTGAGAAGTCAGGTTGATGTTACAAATTAGTAGCTCAATAAAATCATGCCAATTATTTTTAGACAATAGTAACATGAATTTGACACTTGAACCAATTCAACTTGTATTGCGTGAAAGAATTAACAAATTCCTCATTTTTTGTCGGTTATGTATTCCGTAAATTCATGAACTATGCTTATAATCTGACTAGCAAAAGAATCAACCTTTTCTCATATGAAAGGACGAGTGATTGATATTCATACCAACACGACTAGTTAACCTAAATCGATCAATTTACATAGAATTTTGAGGCAGCCTTAGCCTTTTTTGGCATTGTGATCATGTGATGGACACAAGTGAACTTAAAGTAAAGCAATGGTAATTTCCCGTTTATCATAAAGTGTACAATTATTTAGGTTGAACTTTATATAATTTTTTTTTTACCATATAATTTTAGAATGTGACCATATACTACCAAAACATTTCACTTATCCAAAGGTTTAGATTCAACAAATTCATTAGAAATGAATAGACCCAATACCTTCAAATTTAAAAAGTGGAGGCGCACCCTTGATTCCTTTGCCATATAGCGACATGATTTGGACTTGATAACCTACCCGCTAAGATCAATCATTAAGAAGGCTCTTAATTTTAGGGCACACTCAATAATTCATCATATGGATCCCTTACGTTTACGTATTTTTCCATGTGAGGTGTGACAGGTATGGTATGTTATGTGCCTTTAGGCTTAAGAAAGCTACTTTTTTTTCTTTCTTTTTTTTCATGTTCAATTTATGTTGTCTAGAATGATACTAATAATTGTTGAGGTCTAATAACGTTGTTAGTGAAGATAGGGATCCACTAAATATGGTAATTGTCATTTCAAGTAGATAGTGGAAAGAACGACATAAAAAAAAGCTAGATATGCATGCTCTGCCTTGTGCGTGTACACATTAGAAATTTATAATCTTGTTAATTGTGTTTGATTGGGAATACTATTTTCATTAACTGAAAGTTAGTGTCGATTTCTTGTATAATATGCATATACATCAAATATCGTGATCCTTTGCAAAATTTCAAGACGTGGGGGCACAAAGTTGTTATGAAATTAATTGTATTGAAACAATATGTGGCAAGTAACTTGTTCTAATCATGTTCATTTTGTGTACAAGTTAGATGATCTATTTACTATGTATCTTCAATGTGTTTAATGTTAAAAATTGAGTATATTTCTTCTTTTAATATGTATTGGTCAGAGATAGATTAGGGGACGAGTCATAGGTTATGGTTCTATCTTTTTAAGTCATGGATTAGCGTCTCAGGCACGATTGCTACCAAATAAAAGATATCGTCTAATTTTGAATTTCAATAAAAAAAAAACATATATATTGACAAATCAAAATAAAAGAATACTTAGCTTCATCGCTAGGAAAATTCTTATATGTACTAACGATGCAAGTGAATCAGCAGATCCAACAGATCTTAACCATTCTTTATTTCAATAATAAAAAAATTTACTTAATATTATCTGACCATTAATTTTTATTGATACATTGAATACTCTTTCTCATACCCATTTTGCATCATTTAAGACAACAAAGACTCATATCTCTCGTCACTTTTCTCATCATTTTATGTTGTCGTAACTAATATCATGAAGAACAAAGTAGTATTAGATTTCAATATTTTTTCTCGTTCGATTTCATAGATATTTGATTAGGTCATTATGGTATTTCTTTTCTAATTTTGGATTCCAGTAGGACGTGTAGTTCATACTTCATTGGGAACATAAGTGTCTATAAAATGATAATCGATGTCTATAAAAACAGATTATTTTAATTATCGACACGGATGATGATCATTCCCGGGAGAAGTACTGTTTCATTTTTACTTAAAAAATTTGATGTAATTTAACGGGTAAGCCACGTCGCCACGTCCCAAGTAATCCGAATGTTTTTCATGAGTGAAAGAAAATAAAGGCGGGGTACCACGAAGGGTAGTTTGGGCACAACATTACATCTTGCCGTGCAAATATTGTGCGCTACTACTGCAGCATCCAAGTTTCGGAACGTTCGTCGATCCATGGATGGTTAGCTGTTACTGTGCTATTCATCAACCACGCACACTCCTCTGACTCCATTCTTTTTTTAGAAAATTCAACCCTCCACGTGGCGCGGTCACGAGCCCTTTCCCCCCTATACGACACGACGCATTACGTCGGCTGCCGAGTCAGTTCTTGTCCCGACATGAGAAATTTGACCGTTAAACGTGATTATGACGTTCTTCTGATTTTCTAGCCGTTTGATTGAGGGATTGGCGGGAGTCAATCATACGGTCTGGAGGATGGCGGGCGGTGCGGAACTGTAGGTGATCATGGCTGTCTATATGTGACGGTGCCGGTTTGCCAAACGGATGAGTGTTTCAACGCGGTTCTGTCGAGCTTGCACGTTCTGTCGTTTATTGGGATTGTAACGAAAAATCATCATTTTGGTCCATCATAACTTCATAAGCAATAAGAAATTAATGGTCCACTACCAAAAAAACTCCGAAAAAAATAGAATTTTGAGGATTATAAATTAATATTTGTGATTCTGCGATAAAATAAAAATCAAATATATTTCCTTTCGCTCTTTTTTTTTTGCCTAGTGGCGAAATTTCAATTTGATAAAAAAAAAAAAAATTCTTGACAAAAAAAAGAAGAAGGCAAAAGTTTAATTTGATGAAAAAGAATGGCAATAATTCTAGATGAAGTGGCCACTGAAAGATTTAGTGGGAAGCTAAAAATGCATTAAGAAGAAGACTGTAGTGTGTAGTCATGCCTAAAATTATTTCATGATCATAAAGGTTTGATCTTTGCGTTTTAGTGCGTACCCAACTAACTAGTTTTCATTCCATGGTTATAATTCACTAAATGACTACCAACCTACCCCATTTCATGCCACAACTCAGAAATATTGTGGCAAAGAAAATGCAAGTCAATAATTATATTAAAAATTATTAGGAGACACTATTGTGCTCTTCAACTTTGTTATTGTAACGGTATATAAAACACATTATTATTAAGTTAACAAATCTAGTTAATGGGTTCTGTATTTATCTAATGGAAATACTGAAATAGTAATCAAGCAAGTTAGATCCCCTACTTTGTGTACTCCATCATGAAGAACAAGAATTATGTCCTTTTGTTTTCAACTGTCCGTGTTAGAAACTCAGAATGTTTGACTGGGATTGGGTGTACTTTGGTATTTTATATAGTAAATTTGTCCTTTATAAAAAATACAAAATGACTTTGCCAAAAACAGAAGAAGAAAGAATAGAAAATAAATAAAAAGATGAGCTAGAAATGTTCTGTATGGAATCATAGGACAACCAAATGATTTTGTAGTGATTTGGGTCCACACGCCTGATAGAACATTGTTTGGTGAACGCAGGCCTTACCGCAACTCCACCAATTCTCGTTCTGTGTTAGCTCTATCAATACACTAGGCCTAGCTACGACCACATCTGTGTATCTCCCTTTCAATAATGGGACTCAGGGAACGATCTATTTTATCTATTATTATCGACCAAAGATATTATTAAACGAATAGGTAATTGGTGCTTATTTGAATCTTGAATTTTATTCAAAAAAAAGTATTTAAATTCTTCCGTTCGTATGTACTTATAAATGATACTAACATGATTAAAACGATGATGATTCCGTACGGATCTTGAAATTTCTCACAACAAATTGAAAGGAACTTGGAAAATGGGACTCCACTAACCAAAAGATGGTGGCTGACCACAGACTAGAAGTGAATGATCCTCTCAATGGTCCATAGACCAGACTGAAAGCTGATTATTACAGATTTTGACGTCACTGACTCACCATCATATTTAAGTTAATGGTTCTCATTTGAGGTTGCCTCCTGCCCAACATTTTCAAAGCTAGTTGGTACGTATATAAATCTCAAATTTTCTTTGAGAAAAATGAGTTTGAACCCTTCAATTAGTTGTACGTTAAATTCCATTAACAGGACCAAAGCTACAATCGCTCCGTGTGAATCTCGGAAATTGGGTGGGAACTTGGAAAATGAGGTCCATTAACGAAAAGATGGCGGTTGACTTGTGGGCTGGAAGTGGAAGATTTTCTCAATGGTCCATAGACCAACTGAATATTATGTGACCCATTAAGAATTTGGGGTCATCGTCATATATCAGTCAATGCTTCTCACCCTCCACCGCATTACATTCATACCAGTTTTCACTGTTTCTATTTTCTTTCACCTATTTGAAAAGGTGAAACAAGAACCAACTCAATAAATAATGTTAGGTTAAAGTCACACATTGACTTGATCTCGGCAAACATAACTAATTTCACAGGCGGAGTTTGGCAAACTTCCATTTTCATAGTATTCAAGACCTTGACACACGGTAACAAACGACTCTACAATAGACTTTACAGTGAAGACAAATTCATACACAAGTAGTATATTATTCCGCAGTACTTTTCAAATTTTTCCACACTCAAGTAGCAACATTATTTTATTCTCACCAGAACGAGTAAATCACTCACAAATATGATAGGATGATGATGATATACAGTAGAGTTGTGCGACTCTTGAAGACGTATATCTGCAACGTCTACAACTTCAACCACTCCAAGCACGGGCACAAGCCCCAGCAAAACCGAGAGGGATAGTAGTCCTTTAGATACACCTCCCTGCTAAACCCAATGATGTAGAAACTGAATAATCGGTTGCGATGAGCCATTGTGACACGTGTCACTGGAACTACGGATATGGTGTGCCTTTCGCTTATGACCCTTGCAGAGAGGGGCACAGGAGCTCTGTCAGCGATGACTTCCGATGAGAACTTGTTGAGGAAATAAGAGTCGGCAAAGAAGGCTGGAGTGCATTGATGCGCCTGGGTGTTGCACAACTGGACCCCTTTGGCTCTGTGGAAAACATCATCGGGAACAGATGCTGCTCCGCTTGTTGCACTTACCTTTCTAGTTAAAAGTGTCTTCCTGTGAAAGGAGTTCAATTTGTTAATGTAAAGTTTCATGCAGGATGGTTCTCACATACGCAGAAGAGGAGAAAATTAAAACTTAATCTTTGCAGGGTGCACTTCATGTGGACTGTGAGATTTTATATACTTTTCATCTCCAGTTGGTAAACTCGACATAGAACAATGAATAATGGGGAACAAAATCCCCCACTTCTTTGTAATATGTATTTGTACTTGAGTTTTACCATTTCAAATGGTGTTGCAAGAAATTTCTGAGAAATATAATGGATCAAGCAGCAGAATAGATACCATCTAACAAGGGCAACATTGCGGGACCGAAGAGAACCGCTTCCTTCACATGTCAAACATTTAACTAGACCACGAGATCCACATGTTGCACAAGGAATCTGTCCCTTGCCATTGCAAGTCACACATCTGCATAGACAAAACCAATGGTATATAGTAAACTGTATCCTGCTTCAGCAATCAAAAGGCTGTCGTCATACCATTATTTTCATATGGTTAAATCAGAGAATGTTGCATGAGAAAATTAACTCTGAAAGGGTTAGACGGGAAGATCCTCTTATTATAGATTGAAACCATTTAGATCATGACTTTAATTATAATGAGATGTTCCTCTTATTATAGATTGAAACCATTTAGATCATGATTTTAATTATAATGAGATGAGGTAAATATTAAGCATCTCACATTGAGTCAGATCCATCTTTATGAGCAAGTAAGCCCCTTCCATGACAAGCAGAGCACTGAGCCATCTGGTTCTCTTTGTAGAATCCAGGTTCTTGATTTGCATTGCATTTAGGACAGAAGGTACCCCCTCGCCCTGCACAACCTGTAAATCTTTCAAACATTTTGTTAGAACTTATAGAGAAAGAGTCTCTTATTATAACTATTGGGACAGCTTTGCCTAGATCATACTCAAAGAGTTTAAAAGAGTAGAGATGAAACATTTATAGTCAAAAGTTCATCTCCACTAATTATCCAAATCCATGGTTCCAGAAGGATCAGAACAGTTACCTGAGCATTTCGCAACGGACTCTGAATGAGGAATTATCTCCCGTGATTCTTTATGAGGTATAAATAAAACAGGAAATTGGGACTTCAAATCCAATTCCCAGACTCCCAGTTCGGGTCCCTTATCCCTTCCATCAATACTGCCAACAAGGTATGGCTCTGTTTCTCTTACAGTTTCCCTTTCTTCAATGAAGGTCTCTAGTGTTCCCACATAAACGTTGCAATCTTCCACTCTTTCAATTTTCCAGGTGCGAGCAGGACGACTTCCCCAACAGCATCTATGGCCAACATGATCAATGAGCAACTCTCGTATCTCTACTTCATCCAGTGTTTGCCTATACATAAATACTGAGTCTTAGAAAAGATAAACACAATGTTGTTGACATGTTGACACTTCAAAGTTGAGCTTGAGAAAAATAGGCTCATAAGTTTCCACTTACTACAGGCAATCTGAAATAGTTGATGTACCTTTATATATAAAAATATATATAACAAGAAGGCTCTTAGAGATTGAAGAAAAAAGGTTGTATAAAACTCTCTATGTCAGCAAGAGGTTGACACTCGGCAAATATGAAACCCTTTTCGAAAAAATGATAAAGAACATCATGCCTCTAGAAAGAAACGAGGGAGAATTCCCTGAACATAAGGGTCTCTATTAACATTAAGCATATCCAAGTTTTCGAGTTTTAAAGAACAAGACATGGCGATATGACTACGAATTCACTGGAAGTCCTTATAATGTGTAGCGCATTCCATCGGCAATTTAAATACATGATCAGTTCAAAATTTCTAATGACATGGATCCCCTTATAACGTGTAGTGCATTCCATCAGCAATTTAAATACATGATCAGTTCAAAATTTCAAATGACATTGATCCCCTAGTAGCAGGTGCATTCTGTCAAACGTACCTATGAAACTCACTTGTGGTGCTGCCAGCACCTCCTCCATATCCACCTTGGTAAACAACAGATTGCTCTGTAACAAAGAACCACAATTTTGTATCCATCTCATTACGTTAGAGAAAATAATGGGAGACAGTGAGACACTGCAAAGATTCTACCATCATAACCCTCTTTTTGCCCCACGAAAAGATCCAAATCAAGAACTGAATCCAACATCTTATGTCATGAAGTTCATTCAACTTAGCCATTATTATTCTGTATGGACTAATCAAGTAGAATCCTTCCTTGTCCCAATTCGAACCACCTCCAGAGGTAAAAATTTTAAATGATTCCAACTACATTTCTCTACAAACACATCTCGGAAACTAAAGAGAATACAAATAGAAGAATCAAGGAACTGAGCTACTAATATCAAATCTTTGGAAACAATCTCACATAAACCTCGAAAACGATCAACACCCATCAATCAAAACTGAAAACCCATATTCGAAGTAGCATAATTGGGAAAAATTATGTACCATCGAGATCAGGCTCCGGCGAACTAACCAAACCGCTATGAAGAGAAGGTGGGTAGTGCTCAGAAGCCGCCGCTGATCGTATCTCTTCGACGCTGACTTCAGTTCCGGCCAACGAAGCCGTCGGAATCACAGAGCCGGATCTCCCCACGTACTGGTACGAGCTCCAGTTCTCACTCGACTTCTCCTCTGATCCATTTCGTTGCTCTTCTATCGATCACCAAAATAAAAACCCATAAAAGAAAATCAGATATAAACCCACAATTTAAATTCGATGGATTCAGGGAATTAGAGAGAATGGGGATTAGAATGTACCTGAAAGCAGAGACTGCTCCATTGTTTTAGTGAGAGTGGAGAGGAGCTGGAGAGAGACTACTCAATAATAATGTGAGATTTGCTTCGCGAGTAAGGAAATTAAATCGAGAGTCAAACGAGATTATCACAGGGGAGTTTTGTCGTAGACTCGTAGACGAGTCACGAGTCGGACTCGTGTCGACTGCCTATCATAACGAGCGGGAAACGACCAGCCGCTGATCAACCAGAGGTCCACGGACCATTGTGCAAATTTGCACATTTGCAAAGGGGTCCCCGAGACGGAGATACCAAAATTTTGGGTCCTAAACCGGCCGACCTGATTTGGGATTGTCCGATTGTAAATTTTACTTTAACAAGTTTGAGGCTTAACCATTACATGTGGTCGGGTTGGTAAGAGTCTTTTTAAATATGGAATCAGAGTTGGTCTTAATTTTTGGGAGGTCTAAGATGAGCAATTAAAATGAGGCCTCTATATTTCAAGTTTATATAATTTTAAAAACGAAAACTCTCTCCTCGAGAACCCTAAAGGCCAGACCTTTCCAATCTAAGAATTCGTTCTCGTCCGGCGGCATCCAGACGCCAGGCTGGCCTCTGGCCTCGCCGGTGTCATGGGGACTGCTGCCGGACGGGTATTGATGACTATATGCTCACGGTGTTCCATCAGATGGGGTTTTTGCTTGGGGCTTGTCAGAGGTTTTGGCTGGGATAGTGCGTGGTGGTGGTCGTTGAAACAAGAGAGGCGATCGAGCTCTGATGTCGGTTTTTCTTGGTCGACGGCACCACGGGGCTAGCTCAATGGCGGTGTGTGGCAGGAGACCTGGATCGGGTTTGGTTTTTCTTTCTAGTAGCATGGGTTGCGACGACGTGGCCGGTGGAGGTGTGGGTCGCAGGCGGTGGGACCGTTGCGGCGCGGATCGAGGCGGTGCAGGTCATGGCGGCGTGCGGCGGAGGAAGCTTTGCTTGACTGTTGCGAACGATGGGGAGGCAGATGGTTTGGGTGGACTGGACCGGACCAACTGAATGGGCCTTGGGTGGACTTTTTTTAGTGGCTGCCCTAGTTGGACTTTGAGTTTTGGGCTAGGGTTTTGGCCCTAATGCATTAATTATGTTTTAGCTTAGTCTTTTACAATAATTTCCTTTTAGGAAGCTAATGCACGTTATGTGCACTCTATGTATCTCTAGCGCCTCTGGAGTAGTACCAAAGGAGGATCTCCGCTATGTCTACGTCCATGACATGTCTAATGAGTGGGTCTATTTCTATGTATCATTGTGGGTACTACCACTATCTTCTTGTCTGTCTGTACATGGCAACGGAAGGGTATGTAACGGCCTATTCTGGCTTTAGATGAATATATCTATCAGCACCCGGATTCGGGTTTGGTTCAAAAAATATATATATATATATATATATAATTTTATTTTCTTCTTCAAATATAACTACTTAAAAGTAAAAATATAACCTAAAATAATAAAAAAATCATATAATTAAAATTTTAAAAAGAAAAAGACCCATCGAGCATGGGCTTTCGGGGTCCATTAAAATAGTTGTTCCTAGTGTACCAACCCACACCCTATATTTCCTCTTGCCATATATAATCTTCTTAACCCCTCAACTTTACTAGTCTTCGTTTAGGGTTTCCGTCTCACACCCAGTAGCCTCCAGAGCCGCCGCTGCTTCATTCGTTCGAAAATGGTTAAGGGTCGTCAAGGAGAGCGCGTCAGGTACTCACTCTCTCCCTCTCTCTCATCTCCCATTTCACTAATTTCTTTACACATCAAAATCTAATTCACTTTTACTTCTCTATTTCTCTGCAGGCTCTACGTCCGTGGAACCGTCCTCGGATACAAGAGGTATTAAAACCAAGCTCTAGCTACTTATACATCTTTGATTTGTGAGCTGACGGGATTGTTTAGGGATTTAACTTAGGGTTTGGTTTTGTCCAGGTCGAAGTCGAACCAGTACCCAAACACGTCCTTGATTCAGATCGAGAACGTGAACACCAAGGAGGAGGTGGCATGGTACGCCGGGAAGCGTTTGGCTTACATTTACAAGGCCAAGGTAAAGAAGAACGGCAGCCACTACCGTTGCATTTGGGGAAAGGTCTCTAGGCCTCATGGAAACACTGGCGTCGTTCGCGCCAAGTTCACCTCCAATCTTCCACCCAAATCCATGGTATGGTCTTTAGCTTTGTGGTATTTTAGTTGTGCTGTTTCGATTAACTTGGTGTGATTGGTTTGTTGATTGCGGGTT
Organism: Rosa rugosa; assembly: GCF_958449725.1. Taxonomy (NCBI): domain Eukaryota; kingdom Viridiplantae; phylum Streptophyta; class Magnoliopsida; order Rosales; family Rosaceae; genus Rosa; species Rosa rugosa. The sequence goes on along the minus strand of NC_084826.1, from coordinate 9,602,792 downwards.
TTGCTTTGATTTTGTACAGGGATCCAGAGTCAGGGTTTTCATGTATCCCAGCAACATTTGAGGTACTATTTTGTTTCCAACGTAGTTATGTGCTTTGTTTGAGTGGTGATGATTTGAGCTGATGCTATTTGAATTTTTCGTAAAAAAAATCATTCAAATTGATATTAGTAGACTTCCAGTGAATAATGTTCATGCTCAGCGTATGGAATCCATATTTTATGGTGCAACTGTTTAAAACAAACAGTACACTAGCACTTTCTTATAGGAGCAATCACTATTAGATGTGTAGAAGGGATATTGTCCTGCATTGTTTATGATTTAAAAGCGTTGGGGTCTTTTCTTGATTGACCATTTTCAACCATTTAGTTGTTCTGCTTTTAATATTTACAGAAAGCTAATTGTATGATGTACTCAGTGGTTTTGGTTGAGAGGTTTGGTGTTGGAACTGGAGTCCTGAAAAACGTTGGACATTGTGATTTCATCAATATGGTCAATATTCTGTTGCTTAATTCTTAAAAGCAAGTTGCTCCCGTAGATAGGTTTGTATCAGTGCATTTGATTGGATTGTCGGGCATTGTAAGAATGAAGGGAATGATGATGTTGTACTAGTTCAGTCTTGAGTTAAAGATTTAGGACCTAATCCTGAATTGCTTTTAATATTTGTTTGAATCATTCTCATGTTCTCACAAGCCTTTGTTCTTCTATGCTATTGCTTTTAGTTTTTACATAATTAGCAGTCCCTCAGGGACATCCTGGTCGTTAACCAAAACAATATCGTTTGCCGTAATAATGAGGAAATGAAGTTGAGTTGATAATCTGCTGTGAATAACCAATACTTGTTATTCTTGTTGTCATATCTATATTATCTAACACTTGTTGTCATATCTATATTATCTAACAGATCTTTTTGTTTGTTTGGGTTGCAGGGATGAGGCTAATGTAGATGACCGATTGGATTTGGAGTGCAGCAGCTGCTTTTTTGCTTTTATGTCGTTTAGATTCAAACTTTGAAAGACTTAATGTACTGAGGAACCTGAGTTATTTATCTAAACGTTTGTTGCTAGACTTATTGTTGTGTTCAAATTTTTTTCATTGCTTTTTGCATTTTAACCATATGAATGGATCACAAAGTGATGTCACTTTGTTGATGAGAATGCCGGAATGATTTTCGGTTTTTCAAATTACAATGCCGTTCTTTTATAAGAGAACCATCTTATATCTTCACCTGTACCATATATTTTCCCATGTTATTGTTGCTAATCTTTAATGTTTAGTCGTTTACTTACATGCAACCGGTACTGGCTGAAAGGATTACCGAAATCTGAAAGTCTACAAAGTAAATGTTTGCAAGGGTATTTTCTTTTTGATGCTCTGATATATAACACTTTTTAAAACCGTGCTGTTCTCTTATGCACTTCTTAATAACAGTACAAATCCTCAGGATCTCGATGCTAAAGAACTTGCAAAGTTCGCTAAAAGTCTAAAACAAGGAGCATAGTTCTGTCAAACTTCTCAGCGTCGTATGCACTATACTCATCATCGTTCCTCTATCCCAAGTTCAACATGCGCCGCATCCTTTCTGAGTAGTGTCTGCATTTTCTACTTCATCAGCATCCATTCATTTGATTGACCTCAGAAGCATGACATAACAGTCCCTGCTTCTGTGCTTCTGATGTTAAATTGATGGGATATTCAAATTCACTTCAGGCCAAGAGCTCACATTTATAGTGGCAGAACACAAGGGATGTTGCGTAGAATTTCAGAATTTGTATACATAGATGCTTGCATGGTCTCACAAATTGTCACCATTATAGTACTTGAGAGATTGAAAGTAAGATACATGACCCTTGCTATGTCCTTGTTTTGCTTCTCATATGAATTCATAATATAGATACCCAAATGCAGCAAGTTCATTTTCAATTTGAGCTTTACTAGATTACCCTTAGATCATGTCCTTTTCCCCTATTGTTTGAAGGTTAACTTATGCTGGTTCTTGCTGATACCCAAGCTCATGAAAGTGTTGGTCATGGACTCAAGGGTCATCTTTTGTGAACAAAGATAAAGAAACTCGGTCTCTGTTGTCGTGTTTACTTATATCCAGGCTATACTTCAATGACCTTTGCTCCGTAGTTGATGCTATCACCAATCTTTTTCTTGGCCTCACCAGTCCAAGTTCTTGTCAGCTATCCTGCAGAAGAGAGCAGAAATTATAAGTATGATGTTGATAAAGAGGTAATTCTCACAAATTTGAAGATTATGAGTAAGTTGCTGCAGGTAGCTTCATGGAACTTTTATGAGTTGTATAAACACGTTCATAAGTGGGGATAACAAAGGAGCCGCAGCAAGATTCGTAGCGGACTGGTTTGAGCAGAATGGTGTTTTCAGAGGTTTTGGAGGCCTATTTTCCTATAAATCTGGTAGTGATATGAAATTTCCACAAGAGTCTCAAGCCTTGTTCATGACTATCATGGAAACCGCATGTGCAATTTGCTTGTCCAATATGGTGAGACACTCTAGGATTGCACATAAGACACTATGGAACGGGCAATTAGTTAATGAAACTGAAGCCTCCTTTCTGTCTTCTTGAGGATGGACTGAGACAAGGCTTTCGACTACTGCAAAACGGGTCACGAATGCCTTGAGAAAAGCTGAAAGTCCTTAGTTCGTATCCTTCGCAGAGCTAGCTAACAGGTACATATTCACAGTACATATGTCATCATCTTTGAGGAGTATCAGGTGCATATATATGACGTTTGAGTTGCTCATCCTTAAACAACGTACCATCATTCTTCTTACAACAATCTATCTTGTGTAGCACTCATGAATTGCTTTCAGTCTTACATGTACAAGTGTAAAGATATCATAATTCATATTATGTCCGTCCCTTTTGATTCTAGCTATTCCACTTTTTTAGGATCCTCACTCTCTACGACCACACACCGGAAGCCTAGAATATTCAAGAGTACAAGTGTACAACAAACGAGCTCTCATGAATGGCCAAGCAATCGAATCATGATCCCGGATGACGACAACTTGACCAACACCTGTTGTTATGGACATGGCTCCTCTTGGTGTTAAACCTGATATATCCTTTTAAGTTTTAAACTCAAATGCAATTGGTTAGTGCCACCTTTTGGTCTTCTCCCAGGATGGACCTCATGACTGAAGGCATATTTGCACTGGTTGAGATTCTCATGGACCAGAAGACTTGTCTACGATGATGACTTTTGCTTTAAGGCTTTAAGTGGTCAATGCCTCAGAACTCAACCCTGAGAGCTTTGCAAACCACAGAATGGAAAATCCTTTATGCTAAAGTAGCTACGTACCAGATTAGCCATTTTGGTGCTTGCGAGGCGCTTTTTCATGTCCATTTGCCATTTGACCTTCCACTGCTTTTGTAGTGGCATAGGGAGAAAGAAACCATGGCCAAAACCCAAAATAATAGATTGTTAGGTGTGACATATCCAATACGTCTCATCATCAAAATATTTGATAGTTAGAATGACAAATTATTTGGTGTATCTGATACACCACGTCACTTGAATATTTGAGTGAAACGAAACATCACATACATAGTCTATTGGAATTAGACCAATACAACCGATAAGAGAATTTGAATTGAGCGGTTAGCTAGGCTGTTAAGCAGTTGATTAGTTAGTTAGTGGTTGTTAGGTTTTAGCGGGAAGGTGTTCTTATACGTTTTGTTCTCAATACAGTACCACAGCTATTTTTTTAGCTATCAGTTCAACTTTGGTTCTGTCATTGTGTTTTGGTATCAGAAAGATTTGGTAGTTCTGTTTTTCAGATTTTAGCCAAATATAGTGAAAAATCAATTTCAATGTAGACAATTAAGAATCTTTCCAAACGAGAAATAGACACATTGTATTCTATTCCTATACAATTTACCGTTCCAATACAAAGTCAAACCTAAGTTCATGAACTCCGTAATTTCAATCACTAAAATCCCTTATCGGAGTAATTCCTCATACTCTTTTGATTTCGGTCTCTTTATTTAAAAAAGATGACCCTAAATGTAGCCAGATACAGAAAATTTGAAACCTGAAAGACCCATTTGCCCTAAGACTAAAGACCAAAACGAAACCAGTCCACATCCAAAGCCAACCCAACGTCGCCGGCGTTTGTCCTTTATTTTAAGAATCCGAAGCCGGCATGCCCTACTTTTCTCATTCAAAAAACGACGTCTATTTTGGTCATTACAAAGGCGTTTTCCGCCTCTTTCACTGTCCTAAACGCTGAAAGGTCCTCCATTTTGGCGTGCAAACCGCTGCGCGTTCTTGACAAGTACCTGATTTGATCCTTCGACAGCCACCCTCCGATGACGAAACAATCCCCCCGGGCCCCACTCCCGTCGTGAGAGAAGAGACCCTCTTCCGTTACGCCTCATAATAATCCTCTGTTTCAGACCTCCCTCCTTAATTCTCTTTCCCTTCTCGGCCAACTTTTGTTCATTCAATCTCTAATCTTTTCGAAAACCAATGACCGCCGCAGACCCGAGTCCGATCCCATGGCCCACGATCGGGTGGGTCGTGTCGTGGTACGCCTCCAACATCGGAGTTCTCCTGCTGAACAAGTATTTGTTGACCAATTACGGGTTCAAGTACCCGATTTTTCTGACGCTGTGTCACATGACGGCGTGTAGTGTTCTGAGCTACGTGGCCATAGCGTTGATGAAGGTGACTCCTATGCAGAGCGTGAGGTCCAAGGTTCAGTTGGCGAAGATCGCGGGGTTGAGTGTCGTTTTTTGTTTTTCGGTGGTGTGCGGGAACGTGTCGTTGAGGTACCTTCCGGTGTCGTTTAACCAGGCGGTTGGCGCCACCACGCCGTTTTTTACCGCGGTTTTGGCTTTTTTGATGATCAAGAAGAGGGAGGAGTGGGTGACGTATAGCACCCTTATTCCGGTGGTTGCCGGAGTCATCATTGCCAGTGGGGTAAGCAATTTTTTTTTTTTTTTTTTTTTACCCTTCTCTCATACTTTTGATTATTGTGGTAATTATTTTAGTCCTGACTCGTTAGATATGCACATTACTGAAAATGATTGCTTACCCGCCAATTTGTTTAGGCAAATTGTTTAATCTGAACTATAAGTACATATGCACGACAGCATTACTGTTATACTGTATATATCGATCGTGAACGATGCTTCATTTATGCCGCTTTCATGTGAATCTCATTTAGGAGATGAATCACAATTTAACACGTGTTGACTTACAAAAAAGAATGACAGAATTTTGATAATAATCCCAAGAAATATGTAGACTTACATTGTGGAGTAGTCTTGGCTTATTGCGATACTTCAGCAAGTGTGATCAATGGTAACGAGCGAATTTTAGTGACAATTTGATGAAATTTGACATTGATCGAGATTATATATTTTTTTTCCTTTTAAATGTTTAACCAATTAGAGGGTACGTGAAGGCTTGAACAATGCTCGGGCCATTGAATATGAACAATGATCAGATCCGTATATACGAGTCATTCCGTCTAAAGCAATCACAATTTGATATGTGTTAACTTCAAGAAAAAAAACAACAGAATAAAACCAAGATATATAAGACATTGTGATACAATGCGCGCCTTTCCTTTATTCTGCTTATTTGAAACTATGTACACAATAAATTTGAATTGTAATTAGATTTATTTCAAGATGAGATTGTGAGTGTGCTGTTTGCACTTTGTAATCATCTGTCTAAAACTTTTGTTTTGGTTGTAGGGTGAACCAAGCTTCCAGCTCTTTGGGTTTATTATGTGTGTTACTGCTACGGCTGCCAGGGCATTCAAGTCGGTGCTTCAACAAATTTTGCTTTCTTCTGATGGGTAACATCTCTTTCCTCTGTTCTTTAATATCGTTTTTTTTTCTTAATGGTGTTGATAATCAATTTTTAAGACTTACGATTGATTCCAAATTTCCAATCTTCTGCAGGGAAAAGCTGAACTCCATGAACTTGCTGTTATACATGGCACCAATAGCTGTAATTTGTTTGCTCCCTGCAACAATATTGATGGAGAAAAATGTTGTTGGGATCACACTAGATCTTGCCAGAAAAGATATCAAACTTATTTGGTACCTCTTGTTCAATTCTTCTCTGGCTTATTTTGTGAACTTGACCAATTTCTTGGTCACCAAACACACAAGCGCTTTGACCCTCCAGGTAAATAGCAATAACTATCGTTTCACAATCTTAGAGCCGGTTTGGCAATGTTTCTGAAAACGCTAAACGTACTTTTGAGTAAGTTATAGCACTTTTGACAGTGTTTTACAAAATTAGCTATTACTGTTTTACAGATTATGGAAGCATTTACTGAGCAAAAAACACTTTCTATGGACATTGCCAAACGAGTTGTAAATCTCTTCATATTTCAGTCCTGGATTTAATTGTACTGTTATTTTGAACAGGTATTGGGAAATGCAAAGGGAGCTGTTGCTGTAGTTGTTTCAATTATGATATTTAAGAATCCTGTTTCATTCATGGGGATGATAGGCTATGGACTCACTGTTGTTGGAGTCATTTTGTACAGCGAAGCCAAGAAGAGGTATACAGTTAAAAATTGATTTAATGAACCTTATTTATTTTTCGTGGGCACAAATGCTTGGAGCCAGTGCCTTCTGTGCCCTCCTAACTTGCACTATTGTTTGGGAAGTAAAACACAAAGTTCCCCCGAAGAAAACAACTCTGCAGATCACCAGCAGCAGTATATGCAAAGTTTATACAAAGCAATTTGTTTACCCCTCATTTTGTGACAGTGCAAAGTTTCAATCAATGGCTACAGTGTATGGTTATTTTATCAGGTGAATCAAATACATGACTTTAGAATTTTGTTTGAACTGAATGAATTGGAAGTGTTATTAAACAGAGCTTGAAAAAAAAAAAAGGAACAACAAGAGTATCTTCTGATTACAATACCATATTAATTCTCAACTCTCTCTCATGTAGAACACATTCTGCACATGATTATGTTCTTTTTAGCCCTATGCTGCCTATCCTCCTTTTTTTGTAGTGGTACACCTTGAAAACCAATGAATAGTCAAGTCCAAGTGCCAATAGAAGTTGAAGCTGCGTGTAAATATATGTTCTGCATTAGTTCGAGTGCTGACAGAAGATATGTTTCTTTTCTAAGTGTAAGCTTTGCAAGACGACTCAAATTTACTGTGTACTTCTTGCTTAATTAGTTTAGGCCTCTATTTCTGCAATCCAAAGACCAATGCCCTGAACAAAGCTACAAACTCCAACAGCTATTCCTCTAAATCAGACAACTCAAACTAAGAAACTTGTTTAAAAGCTAAATGTGAAACTTAAGCAGCTTCTTCGGTTACAAAGCTTGCTAATCTAAGATTACTTTCTACATTTTCTTTCTTAATGTACACCACTACTTGATACAGGATTCAAATGCTGTGTATTAATGTGATAAAATCAGTCACCATTCAAGACACCTTAATGCACAATTGCACATACAAACAGTCTTTTTCATTTTTTTGGTCTGAGCACATCGAACTAGTGGTCCGGACTCTGGACTCATCTTTTGGTTTTGTATTTAGGCCCAATAGGCTTGTGAAATCCATCTCTCAAAAACTATGAGCATATGTTGAAAACTTTGACTAAAAGGCCCAATAAAGTCAGAAATTCCACTCTCTTACAACTCATGCTCTGAAGTCTGAAATAGACGATCACTATTCACTAGAATAATGAGAGATCAATCAACAGAATTACAGAAAAACCAAATAGGCAAAAGCACCAATAATTTTTTTCTAAGGAGTCCTAAACCATCAGTTAGTGAGTATAGACTCTACTACCCAAAGGGCTTAAGGGCGTGCATTGTAAATAGACAGCCAATAAACCACATCGGATTTGATTAAAAGTTACTATCCAACCAAATCTAATATGGTAATTATAATCTCACGAACATACTCTACCGAGCTACACTATACAAAACTAGACATATGGTTTTAAATTCATTTAGAGGGTGTTTGGATGAGGGAAAAAATGATGGAATTTAATTGAAAGTGAGGATTTCATAATTCTTAAAAGCCAATTCCTTTGTTTGGCATTATCAGATTGGTAGTTTTAAATTTCTCTGTGGAAAAAAACGAAGGAATTCGTTATTTAAATTCCTCACTTCAATTTCCACCAAAATAGGTGTTATTTACGAATTCCTTTGCAGTATTCAATTTTTATTTCCAAAATAAGACTTTTTTCTATTTTATATTTTTATTTGTTTTAAACTTTATTAATTTATTACACATTTCAAATCCTAAATAGATGCAACCAAACAATAGAAATTGCAATTAATGGAATTTTAGATTGATGGAGTTAAAGATTCCATCATTTATAAATTCCTACGGATTTTATAATGTTCTCATCCAAACGCACCGTTACCCATAAGTGTGTTTTAAACCATAATTTGTGTGCGTGTGTTTATTTTTGTTTTTTTTCTTTTAAATGAGATCGTGAACTTGTCCGATTATGCCCCAGGAACATGCATGGGTTGGTAGGGGAATGGAATATGATACTAAAGTGGCTCATCGAATTTCACCAAAGGCCCAAAACGTAACCTATACATCGATCTGACCAAAGGAATAGGTCTGGTGGCACAAACTCCAAAGTGAGATGAAACTATTTCATCAAACAGTTGCATTTTGTTCTGCAACTACCAATTTGGACCCTCTAAATTCACTCATCATTATTTACAGAATCATATTTTTATTTTCCCATGTAACCTTTAAATCAGTCAGTCTACTTGACAAGAATTATTGGCCATTAAGCGTCCTACACAAAAGTGGTCCATTTGGACTCCATCATATTCTTATCTTAAGACCCCGTTGATTGCCCTTTTTTTTTAAAGTTACCAACACGTCACGTATCACTCCTCATTTCTAAACAATTTTTTTTTTAATTATCTTTGACCGCCGAAATAAAATTTCATTTAGCAGGAAAAAAAAAATTCTATTAAGATAAAAAATTTCATTTACTTGACTTTTGCTTCACTCATCAATTTTTTTTATTTTATCTCAGAAACTGACTAACTGAGTCAATCTTAAATCCCTAATTGGCCTCTACAACTTTTACTTGACTCCGTCATCTTTTTTAACCTCGGACTCAGTTAGATTAGTCCACCCGGAATCCCTAATTGGCCTCAAGAAAATCATTATCCGATTCATATGGCCAACTATTGTTCTCTATACTTCACCTTATTTAATCACCCCCACGCTATTAAATATGTTTAGTGCAAATTCTTTCCTTATTTTGGCCGTTCACGGGTTTAAAAGGAATTAGTCACCAAATTTGGTTCTACTTCTACATTCACGCATTTTTTTTTTTTTTTGAGAAGATACATTTTGTATAACCCATCTGACCAAATCGAATATTGCCACGTCAATCACAGTCCACAGTTGCGGCTCACAAATTACTCTAGTACCCTGTATTTCCACGTGGAGAGTAACAATTGGCAGGAATTCGGTGGGTGCAGCAAATTGCGAAAGGAGCATAAGCACGAAAGTGAAAAGGTGGGAAATGCGAAAAAGGAAACAAATGAGGATGACCAGGAGAAAACAGAAAAGGAGAAGAAGAGGAGAGAAAACCCAAATCCCAAAGCCTGCGGGGGTTGGTTTTCCCGAGATTCGCGTTTTGCACCCATTTGGCCAATTTGGGCTCTCTCTCTCTCTCTCTCTTCATTTCTTCGTATCTATTAAAACCTAATCACCTCCGTCTCTATTTTCTTCTTCTTCTTCTTTCGATTCGCCTGGGTTTTGTTTAGTCCGTCGTCAGCTCAGTCATGGTGGCGGATAACAAGAAACCCGACATTTCCTTCGCCGGAACTTTTGCCAGCAGCGCCTTCTCCGCTTGCTTTGCTGAGGTAATCACTCTTTCTAGCTCTGATCACACTCATCGCACTTCTTTTTCACTATCAAATTTGAACCCTCTTTGGATTTTTTCAACGTCTTGATTTTGTAGTCAACAACGAGTCTAATCGGTCTCTGATGTATTAGAAATGTCAAGCTGAGAATTTTGCTGTATCATATGGGTTTATGATTGAGCCCAGATATTGTGCATGAGAGAAAGAACGATATTGTTCTTGATATTGCTTTGAGAATTGTAGGTTGATCTTCATATTGTGCATGAAAGAACAATATTTTTTGCTCTGTGGGTTAATTCTAGGAGACCCAGTATTGCCATGGATGCATAATTTGGGTTGTTGCAATGGAGCAGTTGTATAGATGTACACCACACCCACAATTCAGTAGAGGCAGAAAATTGGTTGATTGATTTCTGTTTACATGGTTGCTTAGAAAAATGTTGAGTTAAGTGTGCTTTTGATCAACTTGGTGCAGATTTGTACTATTCCTTTGGACACTGCTAAAGTTAGGCTTCAGCTCCAAAAGAAAGGTGTTGCGGTTGCGGGTGATGTAGTGGCCTTACCTAAATACAGGGGTATGCTGGGCACGGTTGCTACTGTAGCCAGGGAAGAAGGTCTATCAGCTCTTTGGAAAGGAATTGTACCCGGGTTGCATCGTCAGTGCCTGTATGGTGGTTTGAGAATTGGGTTGTATGATCCTGTATGTCTCGACACTTTTTGTTGAATGCAGATTGTTTGGGTCTCTTTTATGTATGTGATATCTTTGTTTTATGGTATCTAATATTAGTGTATGAATTGTGTGCTTGACAGATTAAGACCTTATATGTGGGCAATGACTTCGTTGGAGATGTTCCTTTAACAAAGAAAATTCTTGCTGCCTTGACAACAGGTGAGCAACTAAGCATGGTTGGATGCTATTGGATTTACAGTTTATTTCTGCTAGTTTAGGGAAAGAAGAAAGTTGTCCTGTGAACTATATATGGATCTTTGTCTTATCTTAGTGGTGGCTTATCATTGATTTGACTGGAAGTTGGATTTTTTTTTTTCCTCCATTTCCAAGATGGAAAGATAGGCAGTATTATTTGCACTTATGCTGTGTTCTTTGCTGTTTGATTTAATGCAAGTGCGTACTTTTGTATGAATAGGTGCTCTAGCAATCACAGTGGCAAATCCAACTGATCTTGTAAAAGTTAGACTTCAAGCTGAGGGAAAATTACCACCAGGTGCACCAAGGCGCTATTCTGGCGCACTGAATGCATATTCCACCATTTTGAGACAGGTTGTGCATTGATACTGGATTTTTTTTTTTCCTAAAGAAATTTCAGGGAGCAGCATTGATTTGTTCTTTTTCTGACTTTTAAATGTGGGTATGTTGCAAAAATCAGGAGGGAGTTGGGGCTCTCTGGACTGGAATTGGACCTAACATTGCACGTAATGCTATCATTAATGCTGCTGAACTAGCCAGTTATGATCAAGTGAAGCAGGTAAACTCATCATAAATGGTCATCATTCCCTTTTGAAGTAAAACTCTTGTCACTCGTTTTTAATGTGTAAAATTTCTATGCAGACACTTTTGAAAATTCCCGGGTTTAAGGACAATATTGTCACTCATCTTTTTGCCGGTCTGGGGGCAGGTTTCTTTGCCGTCTGTATTGGCTCACCAGTCGATGTGGTAATATATCTATAATCTTTGTTTATGTGTGAAATCTTTCTGACAATCTTTAGTAAAGTAGTTCGTAAAGTAGTCCTGGTTTCTAGTGCATAGCTGTCATTGTTCTTAATAACATAAGATAACCGCACATGTGTGTTAGCAGAAAGCAGAACAATGCACTTGGTTAATACTTTTACCAGTTCTTTTGATGATCTCATCCTTTACTTTCATGTCATACTCTTGCTCAAGCTCTGATTATTACAAGTTGTTAACTAGTCTCTGATCGGTAAGGTAAAAGTGGATGAATAATATATGTTCACTCAGTGAAGTATGGAGTAAATGATATGGTTACCTGATTTCACGTACTGGTTTATTTGAATTTATTCTTAGATGCATACGACCTCAGATTAACTTATTTTTCTTACTCCATCTTTTCTCAGGTTAAGTCAAGAATGATGGGAGATTCTTCTGCTTACAAAAGCACGATTGATTGCTTTGTTAAAACTTTGAAGAATGATGTATGAACAATTCCTTCCCATACCTTTTAGCATATTCTAAACTTCCTTATATATTTATAACGTTCAGGAAGTTGTCCAAATTGAATATTTATGTATCCTTATGGGTGAGATGTTAATTTGAAATCTTTTACATTTTTATTGTTGATCCAAACAAAAGATGCAGGTGATTTAGTTTCCATGTCATTAATATATATGCCATTGTATCTATGTTTTCACAGGAGTAGGGTTTTACCTTCTAACTTTGATTTGGATGCAATATACCTCTTTGTTAATTTACAGATTTGTTGTTTTGCAGGGACCTTTGGCCTTTTATAAGGGCTTCATCCCAAATTTTGGAAGGCTAGGATCTTGGAATGTGATCATGTTTCTAACCTTTGAGCAGGTACATGTCTCAAAACCTTCCCTTTCTATATCTCTTTAGCCTTTTGTGTTTTCTGGTCTGTGCACTTGTTTTCTAATTTCACATCAGTAGCAGTCTGAATTGCAGCTTAGAAATTGTATAATGTGATGGAATCAGAAAATCTCTATAAATAATTAGCCACTTCTGATGAAATCTTTATTGAAACTTATCTATGAAGCTGTGTGCGTGTGTTTTTTTTTTTTTTCTCATATAAACCTGGAAAGTTTTCCTTTTGTAGATTGCTTTCTCGTCTCTCAAAGTAACTTGAACTGCTTTTCTCATCTCTTATTGTTCTGGCAGGCGAAGAAGTTCGTGAAAAGTATAGAGTCAAAATGAGAAGTGAAGCCAAGAGAATGGATTTAGTTTGCAGGGGTAGCATCTAGAGCAAACAATAGTTGTTTTAGAGAATAATAAGGACCTCGACAAACCTTTTTCTCCCATATTTTAGCTAGCTGAGGAGAAGAATCCTCTGAAGGAAAACTGCTTATTGGAAACTCAAAAGTTAAGAAATAATTAGCATTCATTTTCTGGATTACAGATCTTTTGTAGTCATCATATTGATCGGTTGTGATTATTAATTTTGTCTATCAAGGCTTTAATTGCTTTGTTTGCAAAGCCAAATTCTATATCTTTGTCGTCACCAATGAATGATGGCTTGCAGACAAAATCCAAGAGTATATTTTCTGGTAGATGATTCATCAGTTACCGAAAACGACGGTATAACATGAATGCTCATGCATATGCTTTAAATAATAATAAAAGGGGAAGCAATCTATCTTGAGAAGAATTCCTACGCCGAAAGAATTGAATTCACAATTAGAAGAAAGAAAATTGAAATTCCAAGTGGGGTGAGTAAGGTTTTGGTTTTGTTTTACTTGAAAATGTGTGCCTTTATCGACGACCTAATGACCTATTTTACCATATATCATTTTGCCTCTCGGCGACCACACTTGACATCAAGTGTTATCGGGTCGTGTCGGAATTGACAGCCTTAATGTCAAATACAGAAATCAATGAGAATCGACGACTTTGCCTTTATATAGAAAGTGCCTGTTTTAAGAATTTCTAGCCGTTAGATTTAATGATTTATCATTGAAAACTCAGGTAAGTCAGTACAAATAGAGCTTAGGAGAGGATCCTATATCCCAAGTAAAGTTTCTGTTCAGAAGCCCAATAGCAGAACCCGCCCCACTAAATAACCCATTGCTGCTGCCCTTTTGTCTTCGAACCCGCGAAACCCACCGTCTCACTCTCTCAAAGTCTGAACTCTGAACCCACCCCCAAAATCTACTCTTCTGTTCATCAATTCATTCGCTCCTCCAAACCCTTCTTCTTCTTTGTTCGATTTCCTCCCAATCTCACAATTCCCCAATTTTTCTTGTTTAGGGTTCAATACCCACACTCTGATTCTTGCGATTGCAGTATTAGATTTTCAATTCGCCAAAACAATTTTGGAATTTGTGACTTGCAGTATCCAATTCATTCTCTTTATGATGCTTCAGATCCGACTTAAGAGCGTTACACCCACCGAGGGCTCTCCTGGAGCAAAACACTTGCCGGCGGAGACCGTCACCGTCGCTTGCCCTGACCACCTCGTCCTCGCCGACCTTCCGGTGGCCAAGGGCATTGGGTCGGCCACCGCCACTTCGCTTGTCAAGACTATCGGTCGCCGGTCCCGTCGGCAGCTCGGTGAACGTGTCCACTTTTGTGTTCGCTGCGATTTCCCGATTGCTATCTATGGACGACTGGTATGTCAAACTGCGCCATCATATCTTTGGTTTCCGAAATTCAATGCCAGAAATTTGAAGTCTTTAATTTGAATGTGTTGGAATTTGTTTGGATTGAGTGGCTTGTTGTGTTGTTGCAGAGCCCTTGTGAACATGCGTTTTGCTTGGATTGTGCTAGGAGTGATTCAATCTGCTACCTGTAAGTTTCTCTCAACTAATAAACATAGTCAGACTATAGTTGTTTGGTTCTGTTATCTTCAAATTTGTTCTATTTCTTAGCTTTGATACTTGCAGCTGAGATTGCTTCAATCTTTACTTTGTTGAATTGTTCTTTCGAAAGTTAAATGTATATAAATTAGGAGTTGATAAATTCATGTCTAGTAAACCAATTCGATCACAGGACGACTTCTACATCTGATTATAATAGGACTTTAGAGTAATTGGTCTGAAATTGTTGAAAATGAGTGATTTGTTTTCTGGGCAAAGAGATATTAGAAATAATTCATCGTGAATGGTGTGAACCTCTAATTCTGATGATTTATATTGCACAGCTGTGATGAACGTATTCAGAAGATTCAGACTATCAAAATCATGGAGGGGATCTTCATTTGTGCTGCCCCTCACTGTCTCAAATCTTTTCTAAAGAGGAGTGAATTTGAATCTCACATCCATGAGACACACGCGCACCTTCTTCAGCCAAATGCGGAGAAAATGGATGGAAATGAATCAGAAGCCCGGAGTAAAAACCAAGTAACGCCATCTGAATCCACTGCTCGTGCTCCACCAAGGCCAGTCTTTTCTCCTAGTTCAAATTCCCAGTTCCATGACCGTGATGACAAAGCTCGTCTTCAACGAGAACAATCACTTCCAAGGCCAGTCATGCAGCCTACACCACCTCCAGGTTTTGGGCAAATTCAGAATAATCCACCAGATCTCAGCCGACCGCCAGGCTTTGACAGGCCTGTTCCCCAGAATCTCTACCATCAACAAAGCTTTGATTCATCTGGTGCTCCCATACCGGAGTCTGGCCAGTTTTCAGATAAGCAGCAAGGAATGATATCCGAGACTCCCTTTTCTGAATATCCACCCATGCATTCTATTCAGCCTCCCAATTATGCAGTTCCCATGAATTCCAATCAAGTACAGATGATGCCCTCCCTTCAGTATGGCTTTCCTTTCCCAGTTGATGGATCTCAACCATTTTATGGTGCTCCCTATCAGATGGTACGACAGGATTCTGGACAAGATGTGGGACAAGAACAGGGATCGTTGTTGGGTTTTCCCCCAGGTTCGGTACCTAACATCAATTTTGCAGCTGGTTATCCGCAGTCTTGGAATGCAGGACAGGCTGGTGTTCCTTTTGAACAATCTACACCAGGTGGTCAAGGAACTGCAGATGGTTTCCCCAACTCCTCAGATCCTCAAGGAAATGCCACATATTATCAAGGCGGCATGCCTTTCAATCCTCAGCAGATGACAAACAAAGCAATGGAACAACCACCCCAGGGTGGTAATGCTATGGATCCGAGGGATAGCAAAGGTATATTAGCATCACAGCCCATGTCGCTTCCTCCGCCTCCTCCACCGCCGCAGCTCAAACGCAAGTTTTATCATGGTGACACAGGTCGAGATGGCCAGAGCTAGGACTGGCATGTGGTGGTGACCAAGTAAAGTTTGATGTTTGTAATTTTCTCTTATTTTTCCTTACTGGAACTCATGGCTGTCATTATTTTGGTTCAGGGTCTATCTGAGAGTATTTGTTCCCTTGGCTTAGGTTTTAGTCTCATTACTCAATATATGTTGGAAATTTGTGAATATCACTAGTGGGATTTACGAAAGCTCCAATTTTGAAGTTTGGAGTAAAAGATAGAGCATGTACAGAACCAACTCTCTCTATAATCATTCTGTGGATTAGATTACAAAATTCATAACACTTTTGACAGGATATCTCTGCAATTTGGAGAACAAAAAAGAAAGACTTTTGAAAGGGAGTAAAAAAAATGAAAACCACACTTCTAAAAATCGCCTTATCGATCACATGAACTTGAGAAATCAACGTAGTTTCTTCTTTTCCAGAACCAAGTGTTGAAATCTGCTCACATATTCTTCATCTAGTTTAACATACAATTGCAGCAATTTCCTGTACCCCATCATGACATACTTGTCTACATAATCTTCATATCTCTCATAGAATGCTGGAATTGTTAGAACAATGACAAGGCCTGCAACAGCAGAAAAAGAAGATAATACGAAAACTGATTTTGACATTTGAATTCTAAATTCTGAATCAATGCAAATCTCACGAAGTTTCTAACTTACTGGTGTAGCTCAGAGTCAGGAAATCAGTCAAGCCACCAACAAAATAAATCAGCAGCAGGTAAGCAGCTACTTTGAAGAACAACCTCGAGTCTTTACCAAGAGAAATATCTTGTGAAACCAAAAGCAAAGCATTTACATGAGTCCGGATGACAGCTGCAGCTTCATTCACCATTTCTTCTGATAACTGCAATTCAGGCAGGGGTGGAGCTGGTCTGTTCGCAATGGCATTTGTCAATGATGTTCATAATAAGATCTAAGTCTACATTTGATAAAATCAGTAAGTGTTGAAACATTTCTAATAGTGAGATTGAGTGAAAAATGCAGCACCAAGTCAAAATTTCCAACTGAAAAGTGTATTTCATCAATCATCCTATTTATGTCTTCAAAAGTTTGACATTAATGAAAATAAATATAAGACATTTCATTAAGAACTAAGAACTCTCGTATAAAATTATAATGTCAAACAGGTTTTGCATAATGAAACTTATAAACATTTGTGGTTTTGTTCAGTTTGGATGAATAACAAAGAGTTTGCATCAACTGAACAAATAATCACCAGGACAAAGTAGCTCAAATCATCAATGTCTGGAGCTATAAGGCACCAAATAACAGTCAAGAAGCACAATTTCTACCAAGGATTACCGGTTAAGAATGGCAGCCGATTTAGCCCAGAGAAAGAGTATGACAAAGAGGAGGAGAAGAACACTAGAGACCAGTGATAGCAATGTATAACCAGACTTCTCAAACACCACCCAAGCAGCTAAAGCTACTAACAGTATCCCCATTGTCACATCTTTCTGCCTCCACAAGATCACATCTGCAACTGTATCACCCAAAAAAGCAAGGCTCATCAGACCCATAAAATCCTAACTCCAAAGCAACCGGACCACAATTCTGCATTGGATCAAAGACCAAGGTTTACATTTACTAAGCTCAACTTTGAAGCAACTCCAATATTGAATGACAAATTTAATAGCAATATGAAGATGTTAAGAACATAAAAGAGCAGAATCCATGACCAAAAAAGTGATACGGATTCACCAAAAAAGATGAGAGTGACTCACCAAGACCTCCTCCAAGGATCTCATGAAGGGTTCTTCGCCGGCGAAACAATCTTTCCGGTGAACCCATTTGAACACAAAACCCAAAAACACAATCTGAATCCAATCCAGATCTCCAAGAGCCAAAAAGGATATAGCTTTGGGGAATTCAGATGATTCCACAGTAAAAGAGAAACAATGGTCTATCTTGGCTTTTTCATCCGATATTCTCTTTCTTCTATGTGAATACGAAAAGTATATATATAGTGATGACAGAGCTTCCAGCCTAAAAGTGTCAAACCCATTCATGGCTTTCTCTCTCTTTCTTTTATTTTCTTCCACAATGTACAACTAGGTATTTTTCCGTTGAATCATTTGACCCAAAATTTTGTTGGACATAGTAACTGACCGCCAAACTGCTGCTTCAAATTAGTGACCACCTCTGTTTCTAGTTACTGAAAGAGTAACTTTTGAAGGATATTACTGTCATATAAGGAGTGTTGTCTCTGTTTTCAAGCGTACCCAGAGGACCATACGAGGGTATTATTGTCCTCCAAAGTTCATTTGCCGCCAATCAAAATACAACTTGCGGTAAATGTTTTTTAGCTGCGCGGTAAATACTCGAAACCCTTCGAGAACTCAGAAAGTCAGAATTGACTGGAAGTATAAATCATTTCAAATTTCAAGAGCTATAACATTCGATCTGTTCATATAAATCTCATTTGATACGTACTACACAAATGCAAGTATAAAGCAAAAGAGCCAATAATGAAGCCGTTGATCCAAAAATTCAAAACGCTGTAATTATCCAATGAAAAGAAAAAAAAAAGCTGGAAAACTTATTTGTTCTAGTTTTACAATTTGAGTTTAAATTTGGAGTTGACAGTATAATGGAGCTGTATATGCTGCAAAGAACAACGACCTTGCGCCAAGGATGCAAGTCAACTATCTAACCTGACATAGAGATCCATAGATCATTGTCCTCAACCAGTAAACATTAACATCTAAAAAATGAAAAATGTACTTTACTTTTCTCAAGCAATTTTATTCTCTTGGCTGATCTTGTTCTCTTGGCTGTCTGAGCTTTCATTCTGCGGGTTGCTGGCTCCAGCAATGGCCACGTTGCTAGCTCCAGCATTGACCACGTTGCTATCTCCGGCATTGGCCACGTTGCTAGCTCCGGCATTGGCATTGACCACGTTGCTATCTCCGGCATTGGCCACATTGCTAGCTCCGGCATTGACCACGTTGCTAGCTCCGGCATTGACCACGGGTGGGGAAGAATCCATAAGACTGGCAGCTATTGCAGCCTTCATGTCCTCGTCTTCCATCTCTGATAGCAGCTCTGCTTCCTCGGTAGATAGGAATTGGTCTGAAGGTTGTCGAGGATTTGTTCTCTGAGTCTGGCGTGGAGCATTTGTGGAGTTGCAGGATTTAGTTATTCGGTCGGCATCTTCAGGTGAAAGCCACTGCCCATACCCGTTGGAAGCTTCTGAGGATGAGATGGGACACTCTTTTGGGAAGTTTCCTCTCACCAGGAAAATGCTCCAACCAGAGCCCTTTAGCGTGTCCAAATAGGCCGAGAGGTAAAACTTTGAAAGGTGAAGTGGGGCTGCATACAGACTGTCAAAATTATACCACTCCCCATTCACTTTCCTGATACAGAACCAATGATCATGTAAATGACAGATAAACCCATTTTCCAGCTCAGGATCGATCTGAGCTGGCTCTGCAACTGGAGAATCAAGGGGGATGACCTGCAGATCCCAAACCTCTAAAGCCTTTTGAAGTACCTACAAAAGAAATATAATGGTTTATCAAATTATGAAAATTCTGGCATAGTCATGCTGCACAACAGTGAAAGTGCAGATTCTCACAACTTAATCTCAAAAATGAGCCAAAGTGAAAGAACTACCAACCATATACTTCTGTTTATTATCCACACCCTGACTTATTTGGCTTCCCTGCTAAATATTCATAAAGCTTTATGTCCGGACACAAGAAGCTAAACTAGTACACCACTTCTCAGTTTTGGAATCCTTTCTATAAGAATACATGTCATGAAAATGCTACTGAACTAATGACAATGTAAATTCTAAGATTCAAAATAGATCTAGTTGACAGCAAACATGAAAAGAAAATAAGTACCAAACACATTACAATAAATACAGCTCCATAGTGAAATCACGCCAAGCATATATAGAAATTTCCCGAGTTGTTATTACTCTGCATATATATGTCTTATTAACAGCAAACTACCAAAATTCACATATATTGAGACACTGAAATGAGAAATCAAATTGGAGATTAAATATTCATAAAAGCTCGACTCGCCATTTTCCAAGTACAAAATATTTCCAAACGCTCAGTTTGCCATTTTCCTTTCCAAACGCTCAGTTTGCCATTTTCCAAGTTTCACATCCAATTCATTTTCTTTCCTCGATTTGACAGGAATAGACCATATTAGTCCCATAAGTCAGGTCAGGTAAACTCAATCTGCTAAGGTAGCTAAAGCTGTACTCTCCATAGGTCCATAAAAACTTGTTAAAGTAAAAACAACACCAAGTTTAGACCAAGTGATTTACAAGCTGCATTGACAACCTGATCAGCTGAAATGCAATGCACTGAATGGAAACTAAAAAAATACCCTACAGAGAGCACATTTTTCCACCAGAGAGCTAAGAAATCTTGTAATAGAACTCTTAGAATGGCCAAGGAAAGCACAGTGAGGATACAAACAATAACTAACTATAGCCTAGGTTCAATCAGCAATAAAAGTTTCACACACCAAAGCATCATTCATAGAGAGCCTAAACTCTGATACCGCAACTTTAAAGCATCTATGATACTAGGTACCAAATCACAATCAAACATTACAAATTCATGGAACCAAGTTGTTATTTTTAATACAGGGGTCTGACATACTGGAATAGGACTCAGCCATTACTTAGTTAACTAAAACACAAAAGGAAACCCATTAAAATAAACAACTACATCATAATAATTTATTATCAACTCTTCTGCTAGTGCTAATTAACCTTAATTTTATACAAATAGCTAGGTGAGTGAGTATGAACCGAGACCACATGGGAGCAAACCAAGGGCCTCACCCTAACTACTAACCACTCGTTGGTGCTAGCGTTAGTTAACCATTACTATCAGCTCTACCAAAACAAGCATGTCCCATACTTGTGCTTATAATCGAAGACACACTTGCTACCTCAACTAATTAATCAACTACACAGCCCCTCTAATCCAACGATTCAAGAAGCACCTAATCGAAAATCTTTTAAAAGCCAAACAATATGGCTTTCCTCACAGTGAAGTAATTCTACCATGATTTTCACAAACTGATTCTCTAGAAGCATATAAAGAACCAATCTTTGGAGTCTTGCAATTCAGAAAAGAAAGACACCAAAGCCGAGGCAGCTACAAGCCTACAAGAACCTCAGGCAACAAAAGAATTGAAATTGAGGGAATGAAAATAGGACCTGGATACTGAAATCGCCGTCGAGGGAGACGTTGTGGGACTCCTCGGAGAGGAAATCGCCGGCGGCGGCGTTGGCTCCGGCTTGGAGGTTGAGCTGCATCATCTGGCGCTCCTTGCGATCGAGATCGGAGGCGAGGGCGGCCAAATCGAATTCGGAGAAGAAGGGACCCTGCAGCGCCGTGTTGACGCAATGCACGGCGCACAGCTTCGACTCCTGTACCTCGTGGTACAGCATCCCTCCGTTGCTCGACCCTTCCATCTCTCTCTCTCTCTCTCTCTCTCACTCTGTGGGTTTGTTTCTGAGAGAAAGATTGGAAGAAGAAGAAAACCCTAGAGATTATTCTGTTTTGGTGGATTTGATTTTGAGTTTGAAGATATGATTCTCTATCTCTCTCTCTCGCCTTTTTCTTTCTTTCTTTCTCTCTGTTTTAGTGTGAGCCTGTGACTTTGGTTTGTTGCCTGGGACGTTGTACAGTCACTCCCACGTGCAACGGACGGTTTCTGACACGTGTAAAGACGCGCCAACACTTGTTTTGCTCTCTCTCTCTCTCAAAGTAACACCCCCCGCTAAATCAAGTTGACAAAGTAAACACATTTTTAACTAAGCTCTTAGTTAAAGTCTAGTATGTGGTGAGCGTTTCTAAATGTAGAAGGTTTACATTTTAGATAAACTTAGTTAATCTTGTGATATATAATAACAACCCACTACCCTTTTTTTCTTCTTTTTTTTTCCAGTTTTTATTTATTTTTTTACAAATTTCAAAAAACAAAATGTCAAATGGCACGCACATAGTGCGTGTCAAGAGGCTAGTATAACTATTAATTTAACAATGTTGCTCTAGCAATAGTAGCTATTTGTGAGTGATATATTATGTTTTATAGAATTATATAGTGACGTGTCGACAAAAGAGATGGATCAGATTGTGACATTTGCTAAACATACCATGCATGAATTTACTAGCTAAATATAGCTAGCCATTTTAGCTAAAGTTGAATTTGACTTGGCTATAACTAGTCTATTGGAGTTGAATTTTGCTTTAAAGATAGTTATATATAGCTAAAAATCGAATTTAGCCATTCTGTTGGAAATGCCCCTGAATCTTTATTTGTCTTTACTTATTTTACATATTTCATACAATGTGTTTGATAATAAATTTGTAATATTCAGACATTATTTAGCTAAACATAAACAATCAGTGAGAGATTCTGGACGAAATATATATCTCATATTATGCTGGTTTAGAATGTATCTTCATTTTTCGAGGTTTTATGCATGTCTGCTTCAAATTGCAAAAATTGAAATAATTTGTCCTTTCTTTAGGTTTCGTATCGAGAATCATAATTCCAAAAGAAACGTTAACCTGTTAAAAATTATTTGGTCATGTATAACACAGCCTCTAGTATCAAGGATTTATCTCCTTTACCTAAGAATCTAATGTGTTGTAGAAAAATCCACAGCAAATGTCACAATCTGATATCTCTTTTTCTCTGGTCCAATATCTGATCCATCTCTTTTTCTCTGGTCCAATATCTGATATCTCTTAATCCTACATTAACTATTATAATCAAGTCAGGTCCCCCATCTCCCCATTTCTTTTGGACCTCAATGAAAGGAACAGAAACACAAGGTACATTATTATTCCATTTAACAAACTGAGTTTATCTTGAATAGAACTTTAGAAGAATAGAACTATATATAAAATGGATTGCATTTCTCATTCTCAGTCTCTCATACAAGCAGATCATAATGGTTCCTGTCACTTAAGTGAATTAACAAGAGCCTCACAGCCTTCTTGGGCTTAAACTCGGTTCCATATTCTTCAATGGGAATGAAAGCAGAACCCCCTCCACCATTTGTGTGCTGCAGTTCAACCAAAACATTACAATTCTACCTCCAAACAATGCAGATACAACAGCATGCATTAAAAATAGTAGTATTTGAGTATACCTCATCCGCTCGTTTATACACAATGATCGGCTGCTTTAGTAACTGCGACAGCACCTGCAGTTTTGAATGTAGGTCACACCAGTATTAAACACGCGAGTGCGCGCACACACACAGATAGCAACAAATGTGTGAAAATATACTTTCTTCTATACTAATAGTAATCGCAAAAGCTTTTGACATTCAGGACTCCAACATCATAAACAATATTCTTCTGGATTTTGGTATAAACGTACACCAGTTCCAACCTTATGGATTATCCCATTCCAGGGACCAATATCACTTGGTTGAATGCTAAGTTAACCTTAACATACCACCTACAGGAAATCATGTCTCTTTGATTGATAACATCTACCGTTGAAAATCAATGCTACTAATTACAGAATGTCAAAGTGATGAAAGGGAACATGAGATAGAGAGATAGAGAGAAAGATGCTCAAATCACAAACACACGCACGAGTGAAGAGTACTGACCAGTAGCTCCGACTCTCCTCCCCAGAAATCGGGTTCTCTGATACGATCGCAGTAACTATGGAAACTGGAAAGAACGTACAAAAACATTATTTCATCATAATGGCATGGCAAAGAACCTGTCAGAAGTCAGAACACCAAACTATGAGAAAACTTCACTTAAAAAAGATAGAGTTTCACCCTCCTTTAAAGAGTGCAGCATTAATTGCCTTCCGGGCTGCTTCATACTTGGGGAGCTTCGTATTCTCACATATAACATCATTCACATCCTCCAGTAGTTCGCCTGTATTTTCCAACGACCAGGCTAAGTTTGTAGTAAAACAGTAATCCGGCCACTTGGTCACTCTAAATTACATCCAAAAGCCTACTTTACAAAGAGATTATGAAACCCAATATTTATTCAACCAATAACGCAAGTGCAATAATGATTTTGTGTTCAGGTTATCTCTCAAACTATACATAATTGAATCATTCTAAATAGAAAGTGACCTTAATTAGCAACCAGAGTATAGATGCATCTGGACTCTAAGATGTCACAAAATGAGAGAAATGCAATAATGCGCTCCAAGAATTTCCCAAAAATTAATTTATACATTCTTGAAAGTAGTACAGTAATTAAGAACTTATAAATGCATATGTGCAGCATACCTGCACGTTTTTGCTCTTCCCTTTTGGTCAGATCGGGAAGAGACCCAGTATTTGCTGCCAATATTCCTTTTGCCTGCAGATTAAATTTCAAGAATGTGACAAAGAGATAGAGAGCAAGAATGTGACAAAGAGAGAGCATAATTATACTAGTCTGTAAAGTAGATAAAAAAGAATCTGAAATACCAGTGCACGAAATAGACATCGCCCATCTTTTTTAACTTCGTGAACTGTATAGATTTCGGCTTTCCTGAACTCTTTAGATCCTCCGCCTCTGTCAAAACAAGACCAATAATTAAAATATAAATTCCAAACATCCAAGTTCATAGGAGTATCTGAGTATATCAGTATATGGTTCGAAATTTACAGTCCAGTTCCGGCAAAGAACCGGTGGCTATAGTCTCCGAGAGATGCCGGAAAGTTCGCCTGAGAAATGGAAGTTGAAATAGAGAGAAGGGGGTAGGAGACGAGCTCAAACTGAGCAAATCCATTCTTAAGCTGCTCAAGAACAGCCTCTGCTCCATAACAAACACACACGTGCATATAACTAGGATCAAAGAATGAGAAAGAGAAGAGAGAGATGAAGATGAGTACGGTTTGAAAACTTGGGCGCCATAAGAGAAAGCTGGCGAGGGACGGCGGCGGCGGAGTGACTACTGAAGCAGAAAAGCTCAAATGGGTTGTGCAGCAGGAACGACGTCGTCTCCTGGATGAAGCAAGTTCCTTGTGAAGTTTGCAATGAGGTCCGAGGCCGCCTGGGTTCTAAAATCGTTGACTCAATGACTCGTACGTAGGAGGAACCCTACGTCAATCAATACCATGCTCCTCTTGTCGAAGACGACGATCTGGAAAATGGACTTACAGTGAAGACAATTTTGCCCTCTGAAATCAAAGTCACATGAGCCACACGTGCTCTAATTTGTTACAAGTCTTACATAGTGATAGAATGATTTTCGAGGTCAAGAGTGTTGCATACGAGAAGAATAATATTTTAGAAATTGATCGTGAATTTTCAGTTTTTATGAGATTTAATTTATCGACGAAAATTTATAACACCATTTTAGAGTGAATCATCATTTTTGAACATTTTATGCACATCTATTTCGAGCTGAAAAATTTCAAACGGATCCCTTCTTCCTTATTGTACCTTTTCAAGAATCATAATCGCAAAGAAAAGTAAACCAATCGCAAAATTATTTGGTCAAGTAGAAACACAACCTCTAGTGTCAATGATTTTCTCCTCACCTAACAATCTAAATATATTGTAGAAAAAGCATCAGCATTGTGACAGTGTCGTATCTGATAGCTCTTAATCCACCATTAATTATTAGACCTAACTTGTACAATCAAGTGAGGTCCTCCATCTTCCCATTTATTTTGGATCTTGATAAAAATGAAGGCAAAATGCTTCTGAATAGAAACAAAAGATACATTATCATTCCATATAACAAATTGAATCTATCTTGAATACAACTACAAAATGTGTTGCCTCTCTCCCTTTTTGTCTCTCATACAAGCAGATCATAATGGTTCCTGCCACTGAACAAGAGCCTCACGGCCTTCCTCGGCTTTCTGTTTCTCGAACCTTTACTAAACTCGCTTCCATATTCTGCAGTGGGAATGAAACCAGGACCCCTTCCACCATTTGTGTGCTGCAATTAATTCAACCAAAACATTACAACTAAAGCACGGTGAGTAGGTATGTATAGCCCCACTGATTGAAAGGAAAACACGCTGCTAAAGCAGATATAAATCATAACTAAGCAAATGTACTATACTAACAATCTCCAACATTAAAACTATATCCAGAAACCAAAACGTCGGCCAAGCCCACAAGAACTAGTACTACTTTAGGTGGACAAAATGAATGAAGATAGTGCATACACAGAGCTGGACAAGTAAATAATTGAGAGCTCTTATGTTAGTGTAAAGCATCTCAGCAGTGGAATTATAAAGATTCATCCTGGCTTAACAGGGTTTGATTTCATCCAGTAACTTGTAAATTTTGGACCACAAAAGATCAGAACATTTTGCCTGCTACGTTTTTTGCTCCCAACTCATAGCACTATGGCATCATATTCTCTTGCTCTTTCTCTGTACGTTTCTTTTTGATACTAGAGAGCAGTCCCTGATTGTACCACATGTTGTACTGATTGTACCACACATTGTATGTCCAGGGAATGAGAATGAACTCACTTTTTAATTATAGAACCCAATATAATTTCATATAGCTCTAGTACTTTTACTCCCTCAACTCCATTCCACTCAGAAACATAATTTCTGTGATCCAGCTTGAAGAATGCCTAGACATATAAGCTCCTTAAATGCAATCCATCCTTATTTCCCTTCATGTCTCCTTCCTATGACCTAAGTTATTATCTAAACCAATTTATAAGTACACTAAGCAATACATGTCTATGTTATCATGGGATGCACCAGCAGTAACTGAAAGTAACAATCATGTTTTGCTAAATACATATTTAAAAAGTAACAAACAAAGAAACAAAGTCCAACATGAAACCCCCCAAAAAAATTGTGGAAAAAGTCTAAAAGATAGCCTTTCAGTGAAAAAAATAATAATACCTCATGCTCTGGAATATAGACGATGATTGGCTGTCTACACAATTTTGAGAGCACCTGCAGTTTTGAAGGCCAAAGGTCGCGTCATATTGAAGAGAGAGAGAGAGAGAGAGAGAGAGTCATATAAACAACGGATGATAAATGCATTGTAGATACAAGTGAGTGACATTATTCTGGTTTTCTATTGTATTAAACAGACAAAAGCATTTGAGATTCAAAGTCTAAATCTATGTTGATTATAAGGAACATCCTTCTGCACTTAATTTAAAGCACCAACTCTCAAAGTAAGGTACACTCAGGGGGAGCAATATCCTTTGGTGAAAGCTAAATTCTCATAGAATGATTAGCTAAATCCATTAGCATTCTTAGTCAGGAGTAAATACCAGCAGCTCCGACTCTCCTCCCCAGAAATCAGGTCTTTGGATTCGCTGGCAGTAACTATAGAAAGACATTCAGATCATTTAAATTACTCTCCATCATAAAAATACTAACACACCTCTCAGAAACCGAATCTTAAAGAACTATAAGAGTCACTGAGAAAAAGATAGATGCTTACCGTTTTAAGGATTCATCGACAGTAATTGCCACTATAGCTGCTTCATACTGGGGGCGCTCTTCCTCATTTTCGCATATAACCTCTTTCACAGCCATCCGTAGTTCATCTGCAATTTCCAAAAACCCTGGTAAGTCAGTACTGAAACATTCACTTACGAAACCCAATATTCATTCAACCTAGAAGACCAGTGTAATAATTGTACTGTGCTTACATTACCACTCAAATTAAAAGAAAATGTGACCCTGGCCACCAATTTGTAGATGCATATAGACATTTACACACCACAGAATGAAAGAGATACAGTAGTGCCTGTAAGGATTTCCATAAACTAGTTTATAGCTTATACTTGAAATTCAATCTGAAGCATACCTGCATTGTCTCTCTCTTCCCTTGGGCTAAGAGGTGACCTTTTATTTGCTGCCATCCCTTTTACCTGATTAAAATTGAAGTGTGTGGAAGTCCAGTATGTAAGTCTAAACTAAATTTAACCAGAAAAAAAAAATAAGCCAAATACCAGTGCACGAAATAGACAGCGTCCATCACCGGTAACTCTCTGAACGGAATAGCGTTCGACTTTCCTCATGGCCGAAGATCCTCTGCCTCTGTCGAAACACAAAAAGGGCTGTAATTTAGGGTTTAAGGTTTATGGAATTGGACAGAAACATATTAAAGATAAAATTTTGAAACAGTGTGAAGTAAGAAATCTACAGTGGCGGTCCAATTCTAGCGAAGAACCGGTGGCTGTAGTCTCCGAGAAACGGCGTGGCGTTTGCCTGAGTATTGGACGTTGAAATTGAGAGAAGAGGGGAGGAGACGAGCTCGAACTGAGCGACTCCATTCTTGAGCTGATCCAGGACAGCCTCTGCTTCATAACAAAACAAATGTGAAGATAAATTCAATCAATGAAATGAGGGAGATGGAGTTGAGTACCGTTCGAAAGCTTGTGCGCCATGACAGAGCGCTCCTGAAGTAGCCAAAAGCACCGGATAATGCAAAAGGCTCGAATGCGGATGCAGCCCGTTTAGATTAGTCTGGGCCTCTTTGAACCAGACGCGGAAGAGGGTCTTTAGTAGGATCTGGCCATTCGTGTTAGCATATCCAACTCACCAAAAGTGTATTACTATTTGGTTTATGATGATAGTTTTGAGTATAAAACTATAAATATTTGTAATAATTGGTGAGTCAGACTAGTCAAATTAAAAGTGCTTCCAGAGAAAGCACCAAACAAATAAAAAGTGATCGAAGGACCGTATAAAGTATTGTGAACTATTTTCAGTATGTTGTCAACAACACTTTGAATAAGCTCTTTGTACTTCTCAACATGATAGTAAACAAGCCTCTAAATGTAAGACACTGTGTTCTTTAAAAATACATAAAATGAAAGCCAATTTATTTTCAAAGTTCTACACGTATTTTCTATTTTACCTATCCAAATATATATTATTCTATTTTTCTGTCCTAGAACAGTTTTCTCTACTTGAATTTTGATTTTTCTGCACAATCTCTCTGTGTGTTTGAGAATCAACTAGAATTGAATGACATAGTCAATAGTGATATCCCTGGATTCTGGTGTAGATGTGTTAAAACTTAAAACAAAAGGCTTTAAGTATTGTGAATTTTTTTTTAAAAGTATGAATTGTGAATTGTGAATTGCAATGTACTTAATAGAAGGTATGTTTTCACATGCAATTTTAATAATAATTAATAGGCTAGTTAGCAGAATCTGCAGACCACCTAATCTAACCAACAAAGACCATTTTGGCTCATTAATTTCCATTTTTCAATTAGCGTCACGGCACTTCCTAATATTTTGGAGGGGCCGGCACAATCTTGTTTATATTTTTCTTTGCTATGGTGAGCCTATTGGTCCATAATCAATTTACTATTACATACTCAAACATTGACTTGAATGGGATTGATCATGTTTATACGTGTTCATGAGTTACCCTCGCTGCATCTGATTCCATATGTTTGTTAACATAGAGTGAAAAAATAAAAATCCATTTTATGTGTGTATTATTAGCAATGTTACTAACCGCAATGATTATGAAAATTTGATAAATAGTTTTGATCTATAACTTATCCAGTGTTTACAAGCACAAAGGGAATTAGAATGTAAATATTAGTCACGTTAGTCTGCATTTTTCGTTGTTACTTTTCTTCATTTTAAGTAAGTAAACCCGTCATAAAGAGTTTTAAAATGAGATCATTATTAAAAAAATGCTTTATTTAGAATTGTTTATGAGTTTATGTAGAAGTATTTTTGTTACATAGTGTTTTCAATAAGCAGATCACTAATTTCCTCATAATCATTTCGATTTCAAGTATGCCAAAGTGACTAATATTTTACTCTCACTTAATTACGTAACTTATTTTTTGTTCTTTGGTAAAGAATCAAGAATCTGATTAATACAATGATGTTGCTCTGATGCAACCGTCACTCTTAGGGCTCTCCCGAGGACGAAGAGCATCGAAGACATCGATCCCGTCACGTGCGAACCACACGTGCCTGGACGAAGGAAGGAAGCAAGTAACCAAAAAAAATACTATTTAACTGCCAAACCGAAAAATGCTGGCCTCCTTCATAACTCATGTCCCTCTCTCTCCTTCTCTCTCAAAACTCCAACTCACTCGCGTAGTCATAAGAAGTATCGCCCCCCTCACTCTCTCTCTCTCTCAACAAAACCCCAAACTCTCCGTCACTCTCCTTGACGATCTTTCCAAAGCTCTCTCCCCTCTCCTTCTCTCTCTCTCTCTCTCATCAACATTGCTCTTAATAATACTCCCCTCTCTGTCTCGGCCCCCTCAGATCACCTCGATTCCGCTCTCAGGTACAGTTTCGAAACCTCTTCTTCCTTCTCATTACTCTATTTTGATTGCTCGAATTAGGTCGCTGTTGATATCAACTCAACTGAACAATACAATCGCCTTGATTTGTTGGTTTAATGTTGCAGAGAGCGATCTGATTGGCGGAATTGATCGGAGCAATGGCTACTACCATAGCTCATTCGGCGCTGGCGTTTACTGCAGCGGCTTCCGGTTCGGCTTCGGATGGGTTCAGGAGCTCGAGTAATGGAGTTCCTCTCAGGGCCCTAGGGAAGGCCAGGTTCAGCGTGAAGAGGAACCTTGCGGTCTCGGCCAAGCTCAGGAAGGTGAAGAAGCACGACTATCCATGGCCGGCCGATCCGGATCCGAATGTCAAAGGAGGAGTGCTTACTCATCTCTCTCACTTCAAGCCGCTCAAAGAGAAGCCCAAGCCGGTTACTCTGCCTTTCGAGAAGCCTCTCGTTGAAATCGAAAAGAAGATCATTGATGTAATGATAAAATGTTTGAAGTGATTTTAGTTTGTTTGTTTATTTGGTCATTTGCCGGGCTTTGATTTGATCAGACATTTGTTTGAATTGACAGGTGCGGAAGATGGCTAACGAAACTGGACTGGACTTCAGTGATCAAATTATTTCATTGGAGAATAAACACCAACAGGTTTGATTATAACTAATTTGGCTCTTGATAGGGGAGAAAACAAATAGTAACTAAGCATTGATCAGATTAGTTCCTCATTTTTTTTTTTTTTTAATTTCAGCGCGATAATGATTGCCTACTTGTTGCACATACTGATATTATTATGATTGCTATCTTTGGTTTGCTGTACTGATATTCACTTCACACCTGTTACTTGCTCAATGCAATTACTAGTTCTGGCAATTGAGTTTTTTATGCACATTGTTGTAAAACTTGTCATCTAATTCCCATTATTTCTCCACAAAATGGTAATATAATAGGAGTAATGATTTTTTTTAGACTGTCCAATTCAATACATTTGCCCATGGCATAATGGAGTAGTGGCTATTCCACTGAGATGTATGGCCTGAGGCACTATGAACAAATTTTAGAATTTTGAATGATGATAATGAGCATTTGAACTCAGATTGCGGCTGAGCAGATGATACCTTCAGATAATCATGTATGAATAGAATATAAATCAAGTTTCCAATAAATATGAATACATTATAAATAAGAGAAGCAATATTAGGGGTCATCATTATATTCAGTCATTCATGCAGAATATACTTCAAGTTTCCTGTAAATATGAATACATTTTAAATAAGAAAAGCAATACAAAGGGTCAACCTTTTTCAAGATTGTTGTAATCCTTGATGCAAACCTGTTGGATGTCATATCCACAAGCTTTCTGTCTCTTTTGGGAGAACCTTCTACTTTCTTTATTGGCCACTCAATCACACTTTGTTTATTAACATTTAAATATTGGCTTGTGCATCCTACTGTATTTATGCCCAACTTTTGTTTTAAGATGTTAAGTTGAAGTACGAAACTTGGTACATCACTTCTAGATTAGTTTTTGGTTCTGAACTCTTCTCAGAACTTTTATATGTTGTTATACAATAACTGTGTTAGTTTCTGGTCTTATCTTCTTAACAGAACCTTTTGTTTTTTTTGTTTTCAGGCTTTAAAGGATTTATATTTGAATCTCACTCCTATACAACGCGTAAATATTGCACGACATCCTAACAGGCCAACTTTCCTTGATCACGTGTTTAACATTACTGATACGGTCTGGCACTCATTCCTTCACCTACTTTTAGAATTTATGCATGTTGTCAATTTGATCCATAATTTTCGCGTTCTGAAGAAAAACGTCAGGTTGTTAATTTTGGGTGCTCATAATGAGGATGTATTTTAAATGTATTATTTTCACTGGTACAGTTTGTAGAGCTTCATGGAGACCGAGCAGGGTATGATGATCCTGCTATTGTCACTGGTATAGGAACTATAGATGGTAATAGGTATATGTTTATGGGTCACCAGAAAGGTAGAAATACGAAGGAAAACATTCAGCGTAACTTTGGGATGCCTACTCCTCATGGGTACGTCACATGATAGATAAGATATGGCATTAGTTTTTGCTTTAACTTCTCAACTTGTTATGCCCGACTAATTTACAACTTTGGGATGCTTGTATTTGTACAGTTACCGGAAGGCTCTGCGCATGATGTACTACGCAGATCACCATGGGTTCCCCATTGTTACTTTCATTGATACTCCTGGTGCATATGCAGACCTTAAATCTGAGGAGTTGGGCCAAGTATGTGGATAGTTTTACTTTCAATCCTACCTGAATCTCTTATAGTACTGCGTTATCTAATTTGCTTGCATGACACATACACAGGGTGAAGCCATAGCTCACAACTTGCGGACTATGTTCGGTCTGAAGGTACCAATTGTTTCTATCGTCATTGGGGAAGGTGGATCTGGTGGTGCCCTTGCCATTGGCTGTGCTAATAAACTATTAATGCTTGAAAATGCAGTTTTTTATGTTGCCAGGTAATATGACTTGGGTTTCTCTAGTTGAATATCTTAGGGCAGCTGTACTAGGAAAATGTTGCATGCATTTCTTTACTTTTCTCTGTGAGTAGATGATTCTGAA
Source organism: Rosa rugosa (assembly GCF_958449725.1). Classification (NCBI taxonomy): domain Eukaryota; kingdom Viridiplantae; phylum Streptophyta; class Magnoliopsida; order Rosales; family Rosaceae; genus Rosa; species Rosa rugosa. Next base: position 9,570,134 of record NC_084826.1, on the reverse strand, counting down.
GAGTTGGGTGTCCTGGATTTGTAGGAGTTTACTCTTAAAGATCACTTACCTGTAAAGTGGGAGAGACTTTATGCCTTTTATTTGAAATATTCCTATTTTTTCTGATGCGTCTTGGACGTAGTACTCATACCGGAAATTATGATCAAGGATTGCTCTATGAACCACCCTCGACTTCAGAGGTCCCTCCTGAAATATTTTTCAAATATAAAAGTTCAGTATCTTCCCACGAATTAGTGAATTAGGGATTATTAATGTCTATCTGAGTCCTCTTTAAGTAAATTACTGCTAGACTTCTGCCCATTTTCTGTTCCATTTAAGCATCGAACTTTACTTATTTGTTTTTCTTATGTGTTTTCTTTTCCTTGTCATATTTAGTCCTGAAGCATGTGCAGCAATCTTGTGGAAGAGTGCCAAAGCATCTCCAAAGGTTTGTGCGACATTCATTATTGGTTTTGTCTTTAATTGATTAGTTGATATTGACTATTGGAAGCTTATTTCTCTTTGCAGGCAGCCGAGAAGCTGAAAATTACTGCAACTGAGTTGTGCAAGCTGCAAATTGCAGACGGCATCATCCCTGTATGTATCACAATCCTTCAGTTTCAAATTTCTATGATTCTCTTGTATTTGAGTGTAGTGATATTCAGATGCATGAGAACTTGGTAACTTTGGTGTTCCAAACTATCTGCAGCACCCTATGGGTTGAGCTTTGATAACATCCTCTATCCAAACTCATCCCTGTCATTGGAACATTCATATATCAAGAAAGATCATTGTATGATCTTTAAAAAAGTGTGTGTCGCGTGCGTAGGGTGCTGAGCTTTGATAACATCCTCTATCCAAACTCATCCCTGTCATTGGAACATTCATATATCAAGAAAGATCATTGTATGATCTTTAAAAAAGTGTGTCGCGTGCGTTTTTTTTTTTTCCTTCAGTTTTCACTTGGTTGTTGCTGAAGTGGCATCCAAAGTTTACAATTTTCGTCTTTCATAAACAGAAGCCACTTGGTGGCACACTTGCAGATCTGTATACTCCAAATCACTGTTCCTTTTTTATTTTCTTAATCTAAATTCATCCCTGTCATGGGGACAAAAAAAGAAAATGTTAAGATTTTTTCCTAATCACCATTTAATGTTTATGTGGCTTCTAAGGGTTATATTTTTATTTCTTACTTTTAACAGGAGCCGCTCGGTGGTGCACATGCAGATTCCTCGTGGACCTCTCAACAGATCAAAAATGCAATTAACAAAGAAATGGATGTAAGCCCCCTGCTACTACAAAAATAATGTATGAAATCATGTCTTAACCTAATATAAGTCTTTCGTGTTTTTAGGAGCTTAAGAAGATGGACACTGAAGCACTATTAAAGCATCGCATGATGAAGTTCCGCAAAATTGGTGGGTTCCAAGAAGGAATCCCTATAGATCCAAAGAAGAAAAGGAACATGAAACAGAAAGAGGAACCCAAGGTTTCAGTTGTGGATTTAGAGGGTGAAGTTGAAAAGGTCAAACTGCAAATTGAGGAGGCAAAGAAATCCTCTGATAAGCCTGCATTGTTACCTCTGACTGAGGCAATAGAAAAACTGAAAAGGGAGGTTGATAATGAATTTTCTGAGGCAGTTAAAGCCCTAGGCTTGAAAGACAGGTTTGAGTCATTGCAGGAAGAATTTTTGAAAATAAGTTCACAGGACCAACTCATGCATCCAGCTCTGAAAGAAAAGATTCAAAAGCTTAGGCATGAATTTACCCAGAGCCTGTCATCTGCTCCTAATTATGAAGACCTAAAGTATAAACTTGACATGCTGAAGGAATTATCACAAGCATATAAATACGAGGAGAAGAACAACAAAGCTGCAACATTGAAGCAGGAAGTTAACAATAAATTTCACGAAATCATGGAACGGCCAGATGTTAAGGAGAAAACTGCAGCACTTAGGGCTGAGATTGAAAATGCCGGGGTGTCTAACCTTGATAATTTGGATGACAACCTGAAGGGGAAGATTTTGGAATTGAAGAAAGAGTTGGACTTCGAATTTGTTGGTGTCCTCAAGTCCTTGGGGTTGGATGTTGAGATAAGATCAAAAGAACCAATTGAGCAAATTTTGCCCTCAGAAGTCAAGACCAAGATTGAAGAATTGAATGAAGAAATTAATCACAAGATTGAAAATGTTATCAATTCATCAGACTTGAAGGACAAGATTGAGTTACTAAAGTTGGAAGTAGCGAAGGCAGGTAAGACGCCTGATTCAGCAACAAAAAACAGAATTGTGGCTTTGGAGGAACAAATCAAACAAAGCTTGGCAGCAGCTGTTGAGTCATCAAACCTAAAAGAGAAGCACGAGAAGCTTAAGGCTGAGGTTTCCAAAATCATTGAATCTTCTGGAGAATCAGATGGAAGTTTGAAAAAGGACAATCCAAATGAAGTCTATGTCTTTTGATGAATCTAGAGTAGAGTTTCACACATTTGCTTAATGTGAGTTCATCTTCCCCTTTTATTATCAGTGGTAATTTTTCATGTCTGATTCCTGCACACGACTTTTTCTCTTTTCTTGATTTTCTGATCACTGGACTGAAAGTTAAAGAACAAACTAAATGTGTAGCTTATTAGTAGTTCTGCATATTCTTTGGAGAAGGGACTTATACTCGTTAGCTTATGCTTTTCTGCAGTACTCTTTTAGACAGCTTTTTTGCTGATAATGTGCCGAGGAAAGGATTTTTCAGAACACATGGGAGTGATAACGAAAAGTGCACCAAATTGGGGAACCTTTCAGCTATTGCTACTAGGGCATTGACAACATCTTGCAACAGTGTACAAGTTTTGCATCTACGAGGAACCAGAAGGAGAGTTGTTAGCTCCACAATTTCATGAACATTTTACTTTATTTAGAGTTTTATAAATTATTAATGTTCCCTTTTTTTAGTTGAGTGCATTTCTATTTCTCTTTATATAAATGGACTCCGACATCCGAATAATATTGAGTTCCTGTTGTTGTAGAATTTGAATCGCTTTGTATAGGTTTTGTGGAGAGGCAAATAAATTATTTCAATACTTCTTTCATATCCCCATTGTTTTTTTTTATCATAATGGCGATATGCTGTGTAGCGTAATAAACTGTTTTGTAACTTATATGTATGCTAAGACTTCTCAGATGAAAAATGTGTTTCCCAGAGAGGTAAGTTGATCTTGGCACTTGATTATTGTTTAAAGTTTGCAGGATTTATCTTCTCAGAACCCTAGCCTCGCTTAAGAATGCTCAACTTTAATCAGTAAATCTTGGGATGTTAACAAAAAAGTATACCGCTCCGGAACATGTCTTACTCTAGGTTCTTTAACTGTTGAATCCAACTCCCGATGATGGCAAGTTCTTCAACTGTTGGATCCTACTTGACCGTAGATGCTTCAGATGATGGTGGAAGTTCTCGGATGTCAATGTGCGTTCTTCTCAGATTTCTCCGGTTGCATCTTTCACATCACAGGTTACCTCGTTTTCAATCAAAAACACTTGCTGTAACCCTAAAAGGAGCCTTCACCCAAAAAATGAAACAACTGAAAAGGAGCCAAGCTTTCCTTTGAGCCAACCAACCGACACAATTACAATCTGTTCATAATTTTGTCCACTGAATCTCCTTTGGTAAAATCAAGGAAGTGATGCTAATAATTAGTACATGTTGCCCCAAAAAATGATTTATCATTCACTACCACAAAATCAATGAAATTAACTTCGAAATTCTTTAAGCATTAACATGTGTTAGAAGCATTACACATGCACATCAACACAGCAATAAAAACTCAGAAAGAAAATGCTTTGCTTCCAGCTCAAGCTTTCAATACAAGAAAGGGATAACAGCTTTTCTGGACTTGGGATAGTCCTCCCCAAACTTCTCCAAATACCACCTATGGTTCGCACGTGCCCTGGGCACCAAATTGGCACACGTGTATAGCATAAACCCTAGTCCTGCCCATGACCAAGTCATCACTGCCCATCCTATCCACTCCACTATTTCCCCAAAGTAGTTAGGGCAGCTCACCAACTCAAACCACCCTCCTTTGGGGATCTTATACCCTCCACCCTCTTTTTTCAAACCCACTAAAACCCTATCAGACCACACATTCACACCCATCCCACACAAAAACACAACCAACCCAACAAAAAACCTACACCAGAACCACCCATGATCACTCTCATAGTCCTTGTAGTGAGACACCCATCTGGATTGCAAATAACCATTCAACAGATTGAACACAAATGCCATCGACGCCACGCTGACCGGAAAACCGGGGGTGGTTTTCCGGGTGGTATTCCGGTAGAGGCGAAGTGGGTAGAGGCAGGTTCGGTTGAAATAGTGGAAAAGAAAGGGGGTCATTAGAATTAAGGCTTGGGGGTTGGAACTGTGTTGGCCATAGGGGAAGAGGAGTAGAGTGAGCCAAAGGGTTGGTGATTCCATGAGGAACCAAGCCAGCGGCGGAGACATGGTGGGGCCCCACCCTGGACGGTTGTGCTTGCCATATGGGGCTTGGAGGAATCTGAGGGAGATGAAGGTGGGAGGGCCTATGAGGTAGAGAGCTAGGAGGGAGTTGTTGAAGAAGGTCTGATCCGATGAGGCCATGACTGTGTGTGTGTGTGTGTGTGTGTGTGGAATGAAGAGGCAATGAAATAGAAAGGGAACTGGGGTTGATGGGTAATGGGAAAGGAAATTGTAGTTGGCTTGGATTTCTGAATTGGATTCTTGTGCTATTATTTGTCCTTCATTTGGTGGCGGACACATTGTGATTTTTTCGTTCCAAGTGGACACATTGTGTGTGATTGACAATGTTGATTTGAGCCTAATGATTTTTTAAGTACATGAACTAATTGGTTGCGGGTCTTTTGCAATTGTCCTCTTGGCTGGTAGCCTGGTACATTACCCTTTGGAGTTTGGGCTACAAAGTAGCCCATCACATTCATGAAAATTAGTGAAAAATGGAGGGCATAAGCCTTTTGAGGTTTAGGGTAAAGTGGAGACAAAAAATGAGAGAGTAAGCTAAGGTTAGGATAGATCAAGAAGACCCATGTAAAAGACACTAAAGCATAAGAAGCAGCCTCAATTTTTCAGTGGAGAACTGGAGATAGATATCTCTAGCTTCCACTTCAAACTAAATAAACATCGCAAGAAGATTCTATGTTCGACAAAATAATTGAAAAACACTCAAGTAAAAACAATCATTTGACCAAAGCAAGCAAGCTCGCGAACTCTTTATTTCCGCCCATAATGACCATTTACACAATTTTGGGGTTAATTAACCCCACTTACCCAAACACTCTAAGAGATTGCCCACTTACACAATATTTTATATATATTTTGCCCTAACACCCAATTAAGTATTTTTTTATTACTTTTTATTTATTTATAGGATAATTTTGCCCTCTCCTTCTTTGTCACTTAGAGAGAGAAGTCATCGGAGACATGTGACCGGACTCCGGCGACTGGCGACCGTCGACCGGTGACCAGAATCCGGCAATCGGTCACCGGAATCCCGAATCCGGCTACTGGGCTGGTGACCGGATTCCGGCGTCTGATTTTATTGTCCCCTAATAATACCCAGTAATCATATTATTGCCCCCCCCCATAACAAGTTTATTGGGGATCAATAATTAGTGAAAAATGAAGATGTTTTTAATTTTGAAAGCTTTTGGAGGTTTATCCAAATAAATAATCTTATTATTGCCCCTCAATAATCTTATTATTGCCCCAATAAACATTTTATTGCCCCCCCCCCAGTAATCTTATTATTGCCAACCAAATCATAATAAAAAAAACAATCACTACTGGCAAAATTCCCTTCCATTCTCAGAGTTCACAGTTTACCATAAAAAATAAAATAAAATAAAATTTGACCACCCAGAAAATGTTGTGGGTAGGAAAAAAAAAAGGGTTGGAATTGCATTTTGCAGCAACAAATCCAACGGCCGCGAACTCGTCAAGTGGAGGTGGAAGCCTAAGCACTGTGATCTAGAGAATCTCCGACACTAACGACACCGACATCAAGTCAATGCGAATCAACGGCGAGCTCGCCGGTGAGCTGCAACGGAATCTGGGCAAGAGGTTGAACCTCGCCGGAGTTGGAGATCGGGGAGCGAATCGACGCCTGCCGGAGGTGGAGAAAGAGAGAGGATCGACGCCGGCCGGAGGTGGAGAGAGAGAGAGAGAGTGGAGGTGGAGATCGGGGGAAAGAGAGAGTGCCGGCGGCGTGGAGAGAGAGGAAATAGTGGCATCTATACAGTTTCTTAATCATACGAAGGGCAAAACTGTCATGAAATGTTAAATTAGGTTAATGGGAGTAAAAAGTTCTTAGTGGAGTAAGTGGACAATTTTTAGGCTCAAATTGTGTAAATGGTCATTATCCCTTAGAAATAATGAAGTATGAATTCCTCACTTTACTATCCACTGTAAAGATGATCATGTCATGAGTTGTTTACTCTATCAATAAGAAGTGATTATGATTTATGAGCAATTGCATACTTGACTAATGCGATGATATTATAAGTAATCACTTGCCTTTTAAGTATAGTTATATTTCGTTGAGAGAAGAAAAAAAAAACATAATTCAAATTTTATCTGTCGATAGATCATTATAATATGGTATTAGAGCAATGCGCTGTTAAAACTTATTTAATTTTTTTTTTGGTTATTATCGTTAAATAAGTCCCTAACAAATTCTCCCTTAATACAACATTACTCAAGCTTCGTAATTTGGTACTTGATCATCAATTCATTAGTCAGTACAAACCATTTATTGACACACCATCATCCCAGATGAAGTGTTCTGGCATACCACTCATATTTTCCCTCCAATGTACCATCACTCCCTTCGGTCAGATTTATCAGGACAACCCCAAGGTAAAACATATCTCAGACCCATAACAATACACGTGCACCACTTTTGTACTCTCCTACCCACGATGGGTTGTGGTGCCCAACCACGAGAGCATCTAGGCCCATAACCCCCATTTGTATCACGAGCTGTTTAGTACAAAGTACAAACTAGATCATTACAAATTGCCTTTGAATTGAAAAGAAGGAAAATACAAACTGACTTCTCCTGTAATTCACCAACTACGCCATTGAAGTGAATATATTACAGTTTTTTGGAGTTTTGGGAGTCGTCAATATTCCATACTTGAAAGTCATTAAATTAGTCATTGTTTGAGACATGTAATACACAATGAGCTACTCCAACAATTTCTTACTTTAGAATGTCAATATTCTGAAATGCTATACAATACTTTTATAATACTCCGAAGCACTATATAACACATATTTTCAAACTTCATCTATAAAACATTTAAGTGATACTCTCGAAAACAATACAATAGAACGCCCCATTAAAGCTAGAAGTCGAGTTCCTTTACACGGACAGGAAGTATATCCCAAATCTCACGTCTATTCACGAGGGCATTGGAGTAATTTGACATTGAAAATGACAGAGGAAGGATCAGAGACCCAGGACTCAGAACCCAGAAGTATCAAACTGGCCCGTATCTTCTGGAAAAGATGAGCAAAGCCGAGGAGTTTTTCCACGTGTCGGGTCGTGGTTGGTGAGTTTTGTCCGTAACTTAACTGGGAGAAGTGAGTAATGTAGAGGAAGAAGGAGGATCTATGCTCCTGGGAAGGCGACGACACTAGAGTTTTGTCGTTTTGCAGTTCGCCAATCCTAGGCAGGGACCTGTGTTGGCTATACGACACGTGTATGTCTCAGCCTCTCTCACCTTTTTGTTTTTGCTTTTTTTTTTTTCTTTTTGGTTTGAAACAGAGTACCGGATATGACTTTTTACTGTTTGATCTTGTGACCCTTAGCTCTTAGGCCGAAGGGTCCTTTCTTTAAAGGGTAAAGTCCTCTGTCGTTGGATAGACTATCCCGTGATCGATCACGTGATAGGTCTCTGGACTCTTTGGTACTTTTTTTTTTTTTTGGTACAACTCATTGGTACCTTCATTTCTCTTTAATCTCTTTATTTTGGCTTCAAATTTATCCATTGTGTTTTTTTCTTTCTTTTTCATCTGAAAAGATATTGTCCTCGAATTCTAGATTTGATGGTTCTTTGGTTTTTCTTTTTTGTTATTGGGATGCCAAAGCCAATAGAAAAACTAACAACTAGTCTCGATCTTAAGAACAATTTTTATAGTTTTTAAGTCTCTTAAAGTCCTGAGGTGGTCAAAACTGTTTAACTTACATTTTTGGCGTTACTTGATCCATGTATAGTCTTATCATATACCATTTTCTTCGACCAATTTGACTAATATTGATTAACACATCTTTTCTTTTTTCCTTAAAATTGTCTCGATCTAACATTTCGATTAAAATTTTTGATGAAGTGTCACATAACATATTATGCTTTCAAGTCATGTAATGCTCTTTGAATGGGTGAATTTGTTTGATAAGTACCACATGGTGAGGTACAATTCATTGTACGTTAAAAGTTAAAATGTATTTAGGTACAATGTTTTTCAAGTCCTATGTGCTCAATTATTGATGATAACAAAAAAAAGAGGCTCTAGATTTGTCTAAAAATAGAAAAAGAAGATGTGACATGAGAATAATATGCAAAATTTCAATTTCAAAGTTATTTGATGAGTATTTTGGTAAGTAAAAGTTCATGATTATAATCTTATTTTACTCAGTTACTTTTTTCTTTTTTGAAACTAAAGAGTAGAGACTTCCACAAGATGTTGCTTGTGTTATTTCGGGAAAATAATCAATGACGAAGGAGAAGATGGTTGAGGTTGTTTCACTTGAATATTTAAAAGCACCTCAAAAAGATATTTTATTTGGTTCAATTTTTGATATTTTATTAAACGTTCAACTATTATTGACCAGCACTTTTAGGCATCTCAAAAATATAAGCCAAACAAAACACATTCGAGTTGATTTTTAAAATATACATGAGCTGATAACAACTGTTTACAAAACAAACCAAACATAAACAACAGTCAAAATTGTATTGATAGATAGTATTTAGGCCCTAACAACTAAAAAAAACACCAAAATAAAATAATTCAATAGAGTGAATTTTAGCAATTATGCCTTTATTTTATTTTATTTTAGTAAAAATCATTCTTAGTATGGCAAGCAAATTGTGGTACTTTTTCAGCCCATATCACAATAAAGTGATTTCCACACATTTCTTTCTCTCGCCCAAAATTTCCACCCTCTATATAAACCCTCGTGAGCTTTTTAATTTATTCCATTTTCTTCAAAACTGAATCGTGCGTGCTCCTCTCTCTTACCTTCTCTCTCCTCCCTTCTCTTTCATGGATTTTATTATTATAGAAGCTTTACTTCCTTCTTCTCTCTAAACCTTCTCCTCCGTTAGGGTTTCGCAGAAGAAGAAGAGCTTTCCCAGTTCCGAGGAGCAACCGAAATTAGAAATCGTAGGGTTTTCTGGGAGCTTCCACACGAAGCCGCTCTGTTCATTCTCATCCTGCAAACCTTCAATTTCTCTCAAATGGTTTGCTGATTCGTCGTCCTCGTCGCAATTCGCTCTCGATTGAACTTGCTTCAGGTTTGAGCTCTTCTCGATTCTGCCTTAGTTCTTGCAACTCGAACCTCCCTGGGTGTTCAATTCGGAATTCGAATTCGTCGCTTAGGGATTGTGTTTTTGGTTTGCTTTAGCTTTCGGTCCGTTTGGTGCTGAGAATTGGAGGAGAGAATAAGAAAGTGGAAGCCATTTCGTCTGGGGGCTTGGGAAAAGCTAAATTTTGTAGCTAGATTATGTTAGCTTAAGCTAGTTCTGAAGTGATTGGCCAAATGGCACTTAGTTAGCATATTTGATTTATAGCTTGTACCGTATGTGTCTTAATTTTAGCTCTGAGTTGGTTATATGGATTGTTTTTCGTATTTTATGTATCGAAAATGTGTGTAGTCTGTGCAGCTGGTCATTGGGGTTTAATGCAATATTTGAATGACAGGTTAATTTAGTTTTCGTGAGCTATTGAGAGAGCTGTTTCCAAGCGTTTGAGATTCTAGGTGGCGAATGTAGTGTGGTGGATTATGAATGATTGTTGCAATGGATTTGAATGCCTCGCCATTACCTGAAGATGATGAAGAGACTTTTGAAGAATACAGTGCAAAGGATTACAGTGCACAGGACTACAGTGCACATGAATATAGCGCACCACAAGAACACGTAGAATCTGGAGTGGATATATTACGCCGGGTACTATTTTTTTCTTTTCTTCTCTCTTTGGACTTAATCTCTGCTCATGGAGTTTTTGGTCTCGGTAATCCAGTGAGATAGAAATGATCAAATGATTGCAGTTAGATTTTGCATTTCTCTTATTTGTTGCAGTTAGGGGAACTGGTTATTGCTTAAGCTTCTAGGGTTACCATGTCCATTAGGTTTACTAAATCTTTTATTCCTTTTAAAACGTCGTAAAAGCAACACCTTGGTGGACACCCTTGCAATAGAAGTACTAAACAAAGTCTTTTGACCCCTATAGTGTTCATTAATTTTTCTATGTCAATGCCTAAATTTTTCTTTTATTGCAACAATTGCTAATTCCAGCACTGATATTGTATTTATGCTCCATATCTTCTCAGAAGACTCTTAGGTTTTGGGCTTAACAGATGGGGGATTTAGAATACATAAGATAAGAAAAAGTTTGCAGTACACTCTCCAACTGTATTCACAATTTCTGGAAGTTCTATCTCAACGCTTTACACTTCATATCTGCCAGACAGTTGTTTCTTTTGTATCCCTCTCTCTTAAACTTTAAGTATATTATATGGGAAAACCGATGTAGTCTGAAGTATTATACCTCTCTTTTTATCTATCCTAATCCTCCATGCACACGTCTGTTTGCATGGACAAGGAATAGCCATGGCACACTTTCCTGACCTTTAGTTCTTTTCATTTCTAATGTAAATGTATTGGTGTGCATGGCTGTTAAACTTTTTCTGCACCATTTATCAGGAGCGTGAAGAAAGACGTAAGCGATTGAAACGAGACCGTCCAGATGATAGACCAGTGCCTGCATCTCAACCCCCTGCATATGAATTGTATCAAGCAAAATTTGCCAAGGTCGACAAATCAAGGCTTCCTTCTGGTAAGTTATCCTTTCACATCCGTTGTTTGGTAGTGGCTATTCGTGCTAATATATTTTCATTTCCATGGATTGCATGGTATAGTGGTGTTCTACATGTCACTATAGTTTCTCTTCTAATGTGATTATTACCTTTAACATGTTCTGTTATGTCAAAAGGTGGTCCTCGTACTAAAGCAGTGATTCTGCCTTTTCACATTTTTTTGCACCAAATTTATTGCTAGAATCTGAGCAGCTCATAGTATTTGGAATATCCTTCAGCCTTTCTGTGAGGAAATTTTGAACTTCAATACTTTGTGTTGGTGTTATGGATGAACTAATTTGACATCGTGATAGTTTGATTTTCTCTGTTTTTTTTCTTCCCCAAATATATTGGGACCTTTACTGCACATATTAATGTGTAGCTCCTGGATTTTCAATGAAATTGTTATGATATTTTGTTCTATCATCATGGAGTGTGGTGAGTCAATATTCTGCATCCTGCACTTCCACTTCATGCTAGTGATGCTTCTAACATGTTGAACTGAGGAAAAATTAAGTGGGAGAAATATACTCGAAGTATTGGATGGATGAATTTAGTTCATAATAATGCTATGCTGTTATGAAATAAAATTTTCAGGATGGAGTAAAATTATTAACCAACTTAGAAGAACTTCTTTCTTTACGGTGGCAAACAGATAATTTAGAATTAGAATGTCCATATGATAGGATTGTGTACATCGGTATGGGTTTCTTTTTTTAATTCCTTTTGTAAGGGTGAAGATAACGGAGGATGATATGGAAATGGAGGGGGTATGTAGAAGGAATATCTACACAGCTCGTAGGGTCACTGGAAATGGTGGGGTTCCTGTATTGATGGAGGGTTTTTTTTCCTGTAGAATTGATATGATAAATGATCTTTAGCTCAGTGATATTGGAAGACTATGGTTTAACAGTTATATAATTTTTGAAATTAACTAGTCCTGTAATCTCTCCCTAAGAGCTATGCGATTTTTATTTAGTCTGAAAGGGTGTCATATATCTTTACTCTTCTCTTTCTTACTCATTTTGTTCTTCATGATGCAGGTTGGTTGGATTGCCCATCATCTGGTCAAGAAATTTATTGCATGATACCTTCTAAGGTGCCATTGTGTGAATCCTACAATGATTGTGTTCCTCCTGGTAGAAGATACTCATTTAAACAAGTCATCCATCAACAAAGAGTTTTGGGAAGAAAAGTAAGCATACTGAAATTATAAATGCTTATTTTCTCTTACTGAAAGTAAGTATTGGAACATTTGATGTCTTTTCCAATTTCTATTGATAAAAGAAGTGAAACTTAGTGTCTTCTACATATAATGCTGTCAGAGCTAGAATATGTGGATCTTTGTAAAGCAACAGGAGTTGAAAGTAAATAGATAGGCTAACAGAGTTGTTCTTTTATTCTTAATGGTTAACATGATTTTTATCTTCACTTACTTTTCAGCTTGGTTTGGTGATTGATTTGACAAATACAACTCGTTACTATCAAACGACAGATTTGAAGAAAGAGGGTATCAAGCATATTAAGGTGAGTAATTGATTATGATATCATTTTGTACTTCAGTCTGTAATATTTATACAGCTATTAATTTTATATCATTTTTGGTGTAGATTCCGTGCAAGGGACGGGATTCTGTACCTGACAACCCTTCCGTGAGTCAGTTTGTATATGAGGTTTGGTTCTTATTCGACATATGCTTGTCTTTTTTTTTTTCGTGAAGGGATGAATCTGTTTAGTATGTAACTTATTAGATGCAAGGGTTTTACAAGAAACATAATTTTCCTCTGGATGAGTACCTTATAACCAGCCAACGATGCTTTTCTGTTTTTGCACTTTTTTAAATGTTATGATTCCCACATGATTTCCTCCACGTGTTTATATTTGTTAAGTTATTGCTTCTTTCCACCACTATATTGGTTATTTATCAACTTTTGTTTTTGCGAATCGATATTGATAATATATGGTTAGTAGGTAAAGGTTTTGGTTATGATGCTCTGTTTATCTCATTCAGGTTATGCAATTCATGACCCGACAGAAACACACCAAGAAGTATATTCTTGTCCACTGTACTCATGGGCACAATCGCACAGGGTATATGATCATCCATTACCTAATGCGCACCTTACCAATTTCGGTCACTCAGGTACATTATGAACTCATCTAAATGTCTAAACTTAAAGTCAATTGAGCTGTTGTATTCTTTTGCTTTTATTTATTTATTTATTAGCTTTTAATGCTGCATTGCCTGCTCCACAGGCCATAAAAACTTTTGCTGATGCACGCCCACCTGGAATCTATAAACCTGACTATATTGATGCATTGTACTCATTCTATCACGAAAGGAAGCCTGAAATGGTTGTATGTCCATCAACTCCTGAATGGAAGAGATCCTCCGAATTTGATCTTAATGGTGAAGCAGTTGCAGACGATGATGATGATGGAGGTCCAGCTGCTCCTTCTCATGTATGAATAGTCTTGAATGTTGACTTGATTTGTCGTTTTTGATGTTATTTTCTGCGTTATTAGTGACATGAAGATTGAGAAATTCAGTAAACAATAAGTGATGTTCTGATTGTTGCGTTGCACAGAAAAAACCAGCTTTTATGTCCAATAACACTTAAATAGTATTTGTTTCATTGTTACTATTCCGTTACTTGCATTTATGTTTGACCTTGCAATGAAAATGAATCGCTTCTTTACAATTTTTTTGGGTGCTTCTTAGAATCTTATATGCCTAAGCTTCGACACGCCTTCTTCATTGCAGGAGAATCAGGAAACGGATGGAGTAATGACAAATGATGATATCTTGGGGGATGAAATACCTCGCGATCAGCAAGAGGCAATGCGGCAGTTCTGCTATCAGTCCCTTAAGCTGCCTCCTGGGGTAGGCATGTTGAAACCTATATCTCTCTTTGGTTGTTGCTGGTTTCACTTTGTATCTGTAAATATATACTAGTTCTTGAGTTTGGCTGTTGAGATTTGATTTCTACTGGTTTCATTTATCTCTAATTTCATTTTCTAAAATTTCAGAAAAGAGGAAACGCACAATTTCCAGGGTCGCACCCAGTTTCTCTTAGCAGGTTAAACATCACCTTGTTTTTGTTTATTATTTTTAAGACATTTTATAGTTTCAGGCTTTCAGCATTGAGCTCCACCTCTGCTTACCTCAATATTGATCTATGTAGTGAGCTGTATAATTTTATCATAAGTTGAACACTGTTTGAGATTAGCCTATCTTGCTAGCATGCCTTTTGCTTTTCATTTTATAAGGAAAATTTATTCTGTGAGGAAAAAAATTGTTGGTCATGGTAACCAAATATAGTAGTTCGAGTTATTTCTAGCACTGAATAAGTCTATTGAAATAGGTGCATGATTTTTCAGTTGAGATTTTGAACATTTGTAAGTATTACGTTTTAGGAGCTATGTAGGGGCAGAATTTGTAGTTCGTTTTGTGCTTAAGGAACAAATATTGTTTAGCTTTTACCTGGATATTTGTCTATAGCTCTAATTCTCTACAATGTCCTGGTAATATGTATTTTGAAAAATACAAATTGATTGTTCTGAAGTCTTGTGCGTGAGATTGTGTTAGATGATAGATGATGACCAAGTCCTGCATGTATCTGTAAAGGCGCTTTCCTAAGTACTTGCATGTTGTCTTTATTGTTGTATACTGTAGATATGAAATTTTATTAGAATCAACAAGTTGCTGTTGATTATTTGGTAGTTCTGTTTGACTTAGTTTCACTCGTGGATTTGATATATGGGCTTCTGTTTCATGCAGGGATAACTTACAGCTATTGAGGCAACGTTATTATTATGCTACATGGAAAGCTGATGGAACAAGATATATGATGTTAATAACTATGGATGGATGTTTCTTGATTGATAGGAGTTTTAATTTTAGGAGGGTACAAATGAGGTTTCCCTGCAAACACACAAATGATGTACGTCTGCAGTTTCTTATTGAAAAGTTTAATGATATTAATAAAGTTTCCTTCAAAGTTTGGAATGACCTCTTTATTTGTTATGGCTTGTAAGGTTTCAGCTGATAAGGTTCACCACTTCACGTTATTGGATGGGGAGATGGTAATTGATACTGTGCCAGATTCACAGAAGCAGGAGAGAAGATACCTTATCTATGATATGATGGCGATCAACCATGTTTCTCTCATAGAGGTTTGTTTTTGCCCCGTATCTGTCTTTTTTGCTTGGTTAAGTGATCTCTATATTTATAATTTTTTTATTGGAGCAGCAGACTTTTAAACCAAAAATGCTCTTGTCCAGATGTCCAAAATCTCTTACCTTTTCCCTTCATATAGTGTAGTTATATGATCTGAACCATTGATGGTGTAAATCACTCTTTAAAGATCTTCTGTATGAAAAATTCAGTCAAATTGGAGATTGTTTTGTCAGTGAACTGTACCAGACAAAGGATGGTTCAGCATGAGTATGTTAACTTCTACCAAAACTGTCTTTTGTTGGATAAAACTGGTTGATTAAATTATCTCCAGTTGGTTGAGTTTTTATAGAGATGATCTTTAAAAGGTGTTGTAGAAAATGAACAATTCTGATCATGACACATCAATGTGAGATGTACGCATGTAGGAAAGGGTTTGGATGAGCATGTCCAAATTGATTTGATAGTAAACTAATTATTGTAGAGTTAGAACCAGTTACAATTGAATCTTCTGATACAGAAGCAGTATTAGATCTCTATTGGGAATTGCATTGTGCTCTCATTGTACCCTTGTTCTTTATTTGGTATGGTAGAATCACAAAGATATTTCAATCTTTCAGGTTTTTCTTTTGGGACACCATATGATTGAGTAGGGATATTACTGTGTTTTTATCCGCCTTAGTTTTAGTCAGTTGTTTCCAATTTAATTCATGTAATAATTGCGTCTTGTGCTTTATCTGTTCAAAGATAATATCATTTTTGCTTGCATTTTTTTTCTTCCAACTGATAGTATTTCATGGTTTGATATATTTGAATTGTTGCAGCGGCCATTTTATGAGCGGTGGAAGATGCTTGAGAAAGAGGTCATAGAGCCTCGGAATCATGAGCGCCACAATATCTACCAAAGTAGGAATCCTTACTATAGATATGACTTAGAACCATTCAGGGTATGTATCAGTAACTCTGGGTAGGCTTCAACTTTGTTGAACTAGTTTTTTGCTGGGATTGATTTTCTAAGTATGTTTATCAGGTAAGGAGGAAGGACTTTTGGTTGCTCTCTACGGTTACCAAACTTTTGAAGGAATTCATTCCAAAGCTTTCACATGAGGCCGATGGTCTTATTTTTCAGGTGATCCTTGATCATAAATGGTCAATTGACTATAACATTACTTTGAGACACACACACACACACACATATTTACAAGTATTATTTTTGGCTGCGGATTGTTATGTGCTTCATATTGTCCTTGGTTTCAAAGAATTAATCACCCATAATTTCTATATGCAAGGGCTGGGATGATCCATATGTTCCCCGTACACATGAAGGACTTCTAAAGTGGAAATATCCTGAAATGAACTCGGTGGATTTTCTGTTTGAGGTTGTTCTCTTACCTTTATTATTGAGATGGTGCACATGATATTCTTTTTGAATCCTCAAGATTGTCCTCATTTTCTCATATAGCTACTTTTTTCTGGATAGGTTGGTGAAGACGATCGACAACTGCTTTTTCTATACGAACATGGAAAGAAGAAACTAATGGAAGGAAATAGGGTTGCATTTAAAGGTCTCTTTGTTATTTTATGTTTTATTTTTTGTTCCTTATTCAAACTTGGTTTACTGAGATTGTTTTGCTTCAAATCTTTTACGTTTACACTATGTGCAGATTGATCCCAAATGAATGGTTGAGAATCAGTCTTTTGAGATCCATGTAAAAAATGATGGAAGAAAACATCTATTGTTTCCTTATCAAATTTTTTTTCTCCTGTCATTGCTTAAAAGTATTATGGGAAACCGTGGGAAATCATTTAATATTTTAAAGTCGTGGCCTTGGGCACAGACAGTACTCTTTTTCTCTTTGATGGCGTGACCCAATTCTGCTTTCCATTTAAATGCTTATGTTTCTGGTGGTTTTATATATCTATTAGCTTATCAATGAGCTTTTTCATTACCCCATGTTTTGTATCATATAGTTAGTCTTCTGCACTCAAGTTGGCTCTATGATCTATCATTAGGTTCTATTGGGTGTCTTTTCAGACATTATGATTAATTTTCATAACTTTTCCTGTGCATCAGATGGTTCAGACAGCTCCTTTTATTCAGGAAAAATAGTAGAATGTTCTTGGGATATGGAAGCAAATGTATGGGTCTGTATGCGCGTCAGGGTTGATAAATCCACTCCCAATGATTTCAATACCTACAGAAAGGTCTGTCCACACATTGTATTTTACTTTTTTCTTTATTTCTGTTTGATCCTACTACACTCATTAGTTGCTATTTTGAATACAGGTTATGAAAAGCATAAAGGATAATATTACGCAGGACGTCTTGTTGGACGAGATATATGAGATCATTCGTCTGCCTATGTATGCTGATAGGATACGGAATGACAGCAAAGCAGCCCAGCAGCATTTAGCACGGCGGAGGTGACAAGGGGGATGATGATCAAGAGCAGTTAAAGGTTACCCTTAGCCCCTGCAGTGCAAGTCATCGAGAGTTCTATTTGCTTGAAGTTGGGGATATCAGCTGCTAAACCACAAGGATTTGTATAACTAGCCAAGTTTAGCTGTAAGTTGTACCGAGTGCTGTGCTGGTGCGTTGTATGATCCAGTTTGGGACACACCAGATAGGCCCCGGGATTATTGTCAGATTTATTTTGGTTCTGATAGTTGTTCAGATAAAAGAGTAGGGTTAGTGTCGCCTTGTATATTTCTGATGTTGATGATGATTATCAAGTTGTTTAAAAAGCTAGGCATTTTTTACAATCCAAAGCTTTGCACCTTCCCCCCTCTGTGAATATAACTTTAGGAACAGCAATTGACTTGCTCTCTCCAATCTTGCTGCTCCTTGTTAAGCCCTTGTTTTTTGTTTTTGTTTTTATTTATGTCTTTTTTCTTCGGGGGACGTCATTAATCCCATTTGGGGAGCTTAGTAACCGGCTTCTCTTTTGGTTAACTGGAGGGCTTTTCCCCAAAACAAACTAATCTAGGCCTCAGAAAGACCATAAATATTGTCATCAAGATGCTTCAATGCACTCAGAAAGGCAATCAAGAGTGGCAGAATTTCGACGAAGACCTAGCCGCAAAGAATGACCGGATGAAGAGGCAAGTACCGCCAGTTTAGGGGTTGCTCATTGTGGCTGAAGAGCTTCCATTTGCAGCATATGGAAAGTTACTTCTAAAAATGTGTGTGCTTGAAATGTATTTTGGAGGACTTGTTGAAGAAATCTTCAATTAAAAGCAAGAGTGTCTCGTGTTTTTGACTAGTAAAAAAATGGCTACGTTCTTAAACGTGTTTCGAAAGACAAAACGCCAAAAAAATTTTAGAACAAAGACTAGATTCTTCAATCACCTCATTATTTGGTACTTAATTTGAAATCACAATGAGTTTTCCATATTTGGAAGACGGAAATACAAAAAAGAAATGTGATTTTTTTGACATTATCTTACAAAAACAGTTTTTACCATTTACTGTTTACCGTTAAGAGTCTCTAGTCGCTACTAATAGTTTCGGTGACTTGGGGCGAGAGGCAAGAGGCGGACTAGTAGAGTAGCAGACCAGCGGTACGTTCCTCAATTTCACCGGTCACCGGACTCTGAATCCCGTAACACCCTTCAACGTTTACCTAAACCTCTTCCCTCTCTCACGTAAATCGCAGTCTACTCATTCCCAAAGGGCCATTTCCAGTCCTCCACTGTTGACTCTACCCACCCACGTCCTAACACTCTCTCTCTCACTAGTCAACTACGCTCCGAGATTGCTTAGAACCCTAGCCAGTAGCTAGGGTTTATCTCCTCTCACCGCAATTGGATCGATTCAAACGAAGACCATATGAAATCCGACGGGATTCGGGTGATTTTTCTGATCTGTTTAATTCTTTGCGACGGCGTTCGCGGCGCCGATGAGCCGGCCAAGAATAAATTCCGGGAACGCGAGGCCAGCGACGACTCCCTTGGCTATCCAAACATGTATGTTTTTGATTAGTACATAATCGCTCGGATTTGCATTGGCGTTTTGATTGTATTGAATTGAAATGCTTGTGTATGTGTTTTAGAGATGAGGATGCGTTGTTGAATACACAGTGCCCTGCGAAATTGGAGCTGAGATGGCAAACGGAAGTTAGTTCTAGTATTTATGCTACGCCATTGATCTCCGATATTAATAGGTAAAAGGAGAATTTGTGGTTTTTGCTTCGGCGTTTTGAGAGAGAATTGATGAAATCCACCGATTTTATTTTGTGTTCTTTGTTTTGATGTTTTCAGTGATGGAAAGCTTGAGATTGTGGTGCCATCTTTTGTTCACTATCTTGAGGTTTTGGAAGGTTCCGACGGAGACAAACTCCCCGGTACAGAAAGCTTTTATATAATTTTCTTTTCGGCGTTTGCAGTGTTGAAAGTTTGGTTTACGTGATTTTTATGAGTATATCTGCTTGGTGGTTTTTTAGGTTGGCCTGCTTTTCATCAGTCAACTGTACATGCAAGTCCTCTCCTGTATGATATCGATAAGGATGGTGTGAGAGAGATAGCTCTAGCAACCTACAATGGTGAAGTTCTCTTTTTCAGGTAATTGTACAATATTGTTGCATCGTTCAGTTATAGTATCACAAGTCTATATTTTCCTATCTGCGTTGTGATTATTTGACTGTGTAAACTCGTAACTGCTCTGCGTATGTTTTCTTTTAGGGTCTCAGGCTACATGATGGTAGATAAACTAGTAGTACCTCGTAGGAAAGTTAAAAAGAATTGGTTTGGGGGTTTGCATCCAGATCCCGTTGATCGTACCCATCCAGATGTTCGTGATGACCTTCTTGTCATGCAGGCCACTAATATGAATTCAAATCCTCGTAAGTTAACTGCATCTTCTAATAACTGCTATTTTGTTTTGGGTCCTTACTCATATTATACGCTTTAGTATGTTTCGGATGAGAGTCTTGAGCCCCTCAGAGTATTTTCTGACTTTATATAATTGTGAAAAGTATTTCCTTTCACTGGATCTAACCATGTCTGCATTGCGTGTTGTCTTGTAGAAACAGATGAAAATACAACTAAAATAAACAATTCTGCTACTGTTGCAACAGAAAGCCATCCTGGTGTTCATCCTGGTGTTAATACTTCAACTTCTGTTTCCAATGATGGCCATCCTGAGTTAGATACCAATACTACTGTTTCAAAAGAAAGTGATCCCGGCTTAAGTACTCCAGCTAAAAACGAAAGCCACCTTAGCATGGTCAAGGCATCAAATCCAGAGGTTGAGAAGAAAGCAAATTTAAGTTCGTTAGAAACAGACGTCAAGCAATCTACAAGCACAGAGAAGTCCTCTGTCAACAATGTGCCAGTGGAAACTCTGAATGCCGAGAAGGGGACTAGGTCGGTTAGACGGCTTTTGGAGGACAACAATTCAAGCAAATCACAGGATGGTGGTTCTGAATCCAAAGATAATAATAAGGAGGACATTCCTGTTGCAACTGTAGAAAATGATGGTGTTCTCGAAGAGCATGCTGATTCATCTTTTGAGTTACTCCGTGACAATGATGAACTGGCCGACGAGTATAACTATGACTATGATGATTATGTTGATGAAGAAATGTGGGGAGATGAGGAGTGGACTGAAGTGCAACACGAGAAAATAGAAGATTATGTCAATGTTGACGCACACATCTTGTGCACTCCTGTGAGTTTTCACTTTAATGATTTTCTTACACATAGTTACACACTTCCACACGAATTGATTAATCATGGACTTGCATACATGTGCAGATATGTATGTTATCTATGGATATACTTTTTTGCCTGATGCAAAATTTGGCTGACAGTATGCACTTCATTATTTCATCAGGTCATAGCGGACATTGATAATGATGGAATATCAGAAATGGTTGTTGCCGTTTCTTACTTTTTTGATCATGAGTGAGTTCTCTTCCATAGTGTAAAATATAGTTTCTTTTCTTATTGTTGGAATCCATATATAAATGATGAATGGTTACTTATTTGACCTTGAACTGAAAATGATAGTTGTTTGTTAAAGTAGAATCAATTTCAGAACCTTCAACCCTTTAATTTTCACAATAGAAGTATTTTACCTCCTGAGTTTAGAGACTTTATGTAGTATAGCTGGTAAAGAGGCTATGAACTTTAGAGGTTTTATCAGAGAAAGAATATCGTGTCATTCTTGACACTAGGCGATGGACTTCAGAGGTTTTATGACTTTATCGAAGAAAGAATATTCTTGCAATAGGAGTTATATCCGTATCTGGCTTAGTTATTTGCTCAAAACTACATAACTATTTATTGATAACCAGGAGAAACACTTGATGAGATCATTTGATATGATACAAATTATTCAAGAAGGATAAAGTGGTAGGTTGTGTTGTGACTGACATCTGCATTTTTGTGGTTTCGGCTATGGAGAACTAAATCCACAGGAGAAATTGTTGGCTACTGTTTTAGTTTCATTCTCTGGTGAAATCAATTTAAGATATTTTCTTGTTTGAAATGTAGATCATATATAGTCTATGCTTATTTGATGATCTCAGAGTAATTAGCCGCCTTATACGCTGGCAGGTACTATGACAACCCAGAGCATATGAAGGAATTGGGTGGCATTGATATAGGAAAATATGTAGCTGGTTCCATTGTTGTGTTCAACCTTGACACTAAGCAAGTAAAGTGGACTGCTGATCTAGATTTGAGTACAGAGACTGGAACATTCCGTGCTTACATATATTCCTCTCCGACTGTTGTTGATTTGGATGGTGATGGGAACCTGGACATTCTTGTCGGAACTTCATTTGGCTTGTTCTATGTGTTAGATCATCATGGTAAATAATTTTTTTAATTTTTTATGTGGTTAAGGTTGCAGTGTACTCATTGCCATTCCTAGGCTAGCTAACATTTCTAGCATAGACTATGACATGAGTTGCTTTAAATTTTGGGACTGTTATGTAAGATGCTGGATCATGTTTAGCTTGAAAAGGAATCTTTGTTTTGTGATTTGGAAACTAAGATTGTTTCTTCTATTCAGGCAAGGTGAGGGAAAAGTTCCCTCTTGAAATGGCTGAAATTCAAGGAGCTGTTGTTGCAGCTGATATTAATGATGATGGAAAAATTGAACTAGTGACTACTGATGCTCATGGAAATGTTGCTGCATGGACTGCTCAAGGAGTAGAAATTTGGGAAACGCATCTTAAGAGTCTAGTTCCCCAGGTAAGTTTTTGTTCAAGATCTACTTGATGTTAAGTTGTGCACTTGTGCATCATATATGGTGCCAGATTTTTGCCTCATGGTTGGTAAATTAATTTTTGAACTCTAATTTGTTTTGCTCTGGACTAGAAAATATTAGTTTACAATGTTGTTGTGTTGGATAGCTTATTACACCAGACCCTTGTGCCCCTTGGTTTCTGCATATTAATGCTTTGATGTTTTGAGAATCTAGATATGTGATTTGAGATTTTTGGTCCTGTGTGTGGTTAAGGAAATATTATTATAGTTCATAGTAATGTGGTCTAATATCCATTTATTGTGTTCCTCAGGGTCCCACCATTGGTGATGTTGATGGGGATGGCCGTACTGATGTTGTGGTTCCAACACTATCAGGGAACATATACGTTCTTAGTGGCAAAGATGGGTCGATTGTTCGTCCCTATCCATATAGAACTCATGGGAGGGTTATGAGTCAAGTTCTTCTAGTGGATTTAAGTAAAAAAGGAGAGAAAAAGAAAGGACTCACTCTTGCTACAACATCATTTGATGGATATTTGTACCTTATTGATGGACCAACAGCATGTGCAGATGTTGTTGATATTGGTGAAACTTCGTAAGATGTCTTGAAATCCTTCAATACGTAGATCTCCGATTTACTTTCTCTCTTTCCATGGGTCTGAAAGTTGCCTGACACTTTAATCTCTGCATGACAGATATAGCATGGTCTTAGCAGATAATGTTGACGGTGGAGACGATCTTGATCTTATTGTTACAACCATGAATGGCAATGTTTATTGCTTCTCGACTCCAGCTTCACATCATCCCCTTAAGGCAGGATAGCTCTTCAAAGCTGATATTTGGATGACTTCTTCTGTTTTCTTTGGTTTCTAAATATTTGAGCATTGTATCTTTCTCAGGCATGGAGAGTACCTAATCAGGGGAGAAATCATCTTGCAAATAGGTACAACCGTCAAGGTATCTTTGTTAAACATTCATCAAGAGCTTTTCGTGACGAAGAGGGCAAGAACTTCTTTGTGGAGATTGAGATCATAGATGACTATAGATACCCATCTGGGTTGCAAGCCCCATACACTGTCACAGTAAGTTGTTCCTTCCCACCAGATTGAATTGGCTGGAGTCATTGACGCATCTCTTCCTTTGTTATGTGGTTGTTTCTATGAAACTCATTCTGTCCTTTTTTGTTCCTTCAATTACGCAGACAACCTTGTTGGTGCCTGGTAATTACCAAGGAGAGAGAAGGATAAACATAAACCAGACCTTCAATCGTCCTGGAAAGTATCGTATAAAGCTTCCAACAGTTGGTGTAAGGACTACTGGGACTGTTGTGGTCGAGATGGTTGACAAGAATGGACTCTATTTTTCAGATGATTTCTCCCTCACATTCCATATGTATTACTACAGACTGTTAAAGTGGCTGCTTGTCCTGCCAATGTTGGGGATGTTTGGCGTGCTTGTAATCCTTCGTCCTCAGGAAGCTGTGCCTTTGCCATCATTTTCACGAAACACTGACTAAAGTTTCTACCTTGATCAAAACGTGACACATCCCCACTTTGTAGAACTTTGATAGACATCATGTCTATATACCAATGGCGGTTACAGCAGCATTGGCAACTTCAGTGAGCCAGTGACCATCTTTTATGGCTCAGTTAGTGATCTGTGTTGCCGAAAATTCTTGTGTTGAACAGTAGATGTCGGGACTTTGTAACATAGTTGAAATGAGTTAGGACGGCAGGAATGAACACCAAATCCAAGTTTTCTCCTTCATGTTGTTTAGAGGTCCTCTAGCTAATGGAGATGTAGTGAACAGTAATTAGTTAATTTTTCTTCTTAATTCCATACCGTGTAATAATACTATTATACTTAAAATTTAGCTTTCACTTAATGCATTAATATTCTTGACCCATCTAAATCTCCTGTCCTCGTAATCAGAGATTGGTAACTCTAATATTGTTACCTAAAATGGATGATTCTATTTGTGGCAGCCGCCATGTTTCTTGTGGATCATGAGCTCTAAGCTGCTGACCAATTCAAAATTGTTGTAAAAAGCCATATCAGATTGAAACCCAAATTATACAACCCAGAAACCAATTTCAGAATCCCCTGCTCAATTTCTACTAAATGATGCCTTGAACAAATTGTCAAATACAGAGCAAAAGAAACATAGGTGTACTCAAACCAGACCAATTAAGGCTTACAGAAGCAGAAATTGATTACAGCAAAGTATTATAAAAGAGCTCTAAGCAATTAGAACACAGGCCTCTTTCCAAGCCTCTTGATCTCTTTGTCCATATTCCCAGTAAGCATCAATCCAAACATCTTGTAATCACATAACAGAGACCAAAACGGATGCCCAAACGTCGCCGGAATATTCCCTTCGACAAAGAAATGGCTGTACCAAGCAAATCCATACCCAGAGAGAGGCACAAAGATCAGAAGCCACCAATTGAACAGAGCCGAGATTATGAGGAAGATGATACTAACAAGGGTCCCCACAAAATGCAAACGCCTTGTCGATGGTTTCGAGTGTTGGCTCATGTAGAAGGCCCAGAACTCATCTAAGCTCCTGAAATTCATTTCTTTTCGGTGAAGGAAGAGTGACCCAGTTGAGAAAAACGTTGTTTGGTGATTACCCAAATAGGGATTCTGATTGTTTTCAAGGAATTCAAAGGTTTTGAGGCTAACTGGGTTCTGGGTGTGCCTGAAATGATCGTGGGGTTGAGCAGGAAATTGGTGCCTTGGTGGTGGAGGCGTTCGTATCAAGAATTAAAAAGAGTAGGGGTTGGAAGGTTGAACAGTTTCTCTCTGTGTGGTGTGGCTTGATTGATCAAAGAAGCCAAGAAGGTTTAGGGGTCTCCTCACTTTGGACTCATCATCTTTAGTCTTGTTGATCCTTCTTTCTTGTTTGTAACCATAATATAAGAGAATTGACTAATTTTTTATCTTTTGAATATTCTATTTAATTCAAATGAATAATTTTCAGGACTGTACTGTTCTTGTTCTTGTTTCATTATTGGTCCCACCAGAATCAGCCCCCATTGGGTGGATGAAAATGTAGCAAAATGGAAATTTTCTTGGCCAGAATAAATTTTCATGGCCTAAATTTTTTTTTTTTTTTTGTGGGAACCTAAATTTCATTGAAGGTTTCTTTCAAAAAATTTCATTGAAGGTCTCACTTCTTTTTTATTTTTTATTTTTATATAAAGGTCTCTCACTCTCTTTGAATGCTATTTTACCCCATTGCTAAATTATAATTAAATAAGGAAATGTCTCATATAACCTTGAGTTTGATTCGTAGGCAAGTTAGGGTTACAATGTTAGTACCTATTAGTCTATTACCTAATAATGTGATGTTGGCCAAATTAATTAACTACAACAGCACAAAACAAGAACAGTAATCAATAGATATTTACTAATTACTACTAGTGAAAATGAGCTACATAGTAAACAACCTCAAACTTACACTTTTTAAGACACAGTGCTATAAAAGTGGCAGAGAGCAGACTTGATTAATTAGGGCCTAACTAAGCTCCCAGAAACCTCATACAGAAACATGAAACGTACTATTAAATCAACCATACATAATCCATATATAACTAAACTACACATAGGAATTAAAACTCTCATGAGTAGCTAGCAGCAGCAGTGGCAGAGGGAGAAGAGACAGCCAGTGATGAACATAGCCACGAAAGAGAGACCAAAACCAAGAAGTAGCCCATCGGTAAACGTAAAACAAAGTCTACTTGCTCATCTCCTGGAAATCAAGGCCATTTTCTTGGTTATGGAGTTTGATATGTATTTGTTGCTGTTGAACAAGTTATGAATGTAGGTATATAACTGTAGAGGTTAGGATCAGATTGTGAAGTACCGAAGTTAGGTTAGGTTTTAAAGAATGTTTCTTTTAAAAAATAATAATAATAATAATAATAAAATAAAATAAAACTTAAACCCTTCTGCAAAGTTGTGCATGTGAGAGAGGACTGTAGAATTGTTTGGACAGTTGGCTACCAGTGGTTTTGAATTTGGGTAGTAGCCCAGAAATGAAAATTTTCAGCTTTTGATGGTAGTTATGTAGTATATGTTGACCATAGGTCGAGCTAGCTGATCTCCTAATTTCAGTAACAAACAAGCCGTTGAGATTTCCTGCAAGGAATTAAAGACTTCTGATTTGATTCTATATATTACTGGCTACCAAGTTTCATTACATGCCAAAATTTATGTGTGTGTGTATTATATTTAAAAGAAAGAGCTAGAACTTCAATTCTCCGGGATACCAAGTGATTATTGACAATGGAAAATTGGAAACTGCCGTCACGTTTCTACTACATTCATCATGACTTTGCCTCAGCTTTTATGAACACATTGGAAATTAAGTATGCCAATTTATTAGTTGTCCTAGATCAGAATTACTCCGAACTAGCTCATGACTCCCAAATTCAACATATATATATATATATATATATATATATATATATATATATATATATATATATATATATATATATACGGATCCGTTCGAGAGCGGACGTCCGCAACCCAGAAAAAGTGCGGACGTCGCTGCTCCGCCTCGATCAAGCGGCGACGGCGCCGCGCGGCTTGCCGGAGGGATGCTGGGGGTCGTGCGGAGGGGTCTGCGGTCCGATGGAGTCGCCGGCGACGGTTCTGTTGTGCTGCACAGAACCTGCAACTGCAGGTGAGGTGGCTGCCCAGAAACCGGCAAGCCCGACCTCCTCCGACCTCGAACTCCGCCTAGAAGAGGTCTGGGATGCCTCCAGCCTCCCTCCAGCCAGCCCGCGCCGCCGCCGCCGCCTGGAAGCAGCCTGCTGCATCGACGTCCGCACTTTAGCGACAGTGCGGACGTCCGCCCTTGATCGGGCCTCTATATATATATATATATATATAGACACACACACATATATATATATATATATATATATATATATATATATATATATAACCACAACCATTACTAGTTCATATAATTAGTAGTGTGAGGGATGTGCACAAACTTAAATAAAGACATGTCCCATAACCTTGACTTTGATTCATAGACACAAGTTATTTAAAAGCTAGGTTGGTACCTACTATTGTAATTTTGGCCAAATTAACCACAATAGCACAAACCATTGGAACAACGGCAATTACTATTATAGTACCAAGAAGAAGCAATTTGATTGAACAATTCAAAAGCGAAAACAAAAACTCTACATAAATAGTAGCACTATCTTCTATTAAAAAAAGCTTGATCTTACTTCAATTCACGAAATTATTACTTGAATGACCATGCATTTTACCATAATCCATGTCAATTGATGTAAAAACGGTAATTTTTGTT
Organism: Rosa rugosa; assembly: GCF_958449725.1. Taxonomy (NCBI): domain Eukaryota; kingdom Viridiplantae; phylum Streptophyta; class Magnoliopsida; order Rosales; family Rosaceae; genus Rosa; species Rosa rugosa. Next base: position 9,542,304 of record NC_084826.1, on the reverse strand, counting down.
CTATTTGTAGTAATTACTCCACCTAAACTAATGTACTAGTTTATGGATAATTTAACAAGTGTGATAACAAATTTGTTGTCACAATGGTAAATCTTTATGTTTTTATCATTAATGAAATGATTACTACAATGACTACACATTTTTACCACGATCCCTAACAATTGATGTAAAAGTGCTCACTTTTGTTCTATTTGTAGTAATTACTTCAAAAACTGCATCATTTTACAAGATAATCAACCATTTTACAATTCTGACAACAATTGTGTTGTGAACATGGTAAATTTAATATTAGACCAGAAGATATGAAAGTACTTTATATTGTAAAAAAGTTATCTATTTGATAATTAATGTTCTCCATTTGATAAAAGTTGTTCAATTATGATATTTACATCTTTGACCACAATAAGTGTGGTCATAAGTCGTAATTTTAGTTCTATTAGGTGTAATTTATTATTTTGACAATATATGTTACATGTTTCTGAACAGTATTACATATCAAGATAGAATGTGTTGTTAATATAGTAAATTTTATTTTTTAAAATGACACATGTCAATATTTAAGTGGATAACCTGTTAACCGGTTCAGTAGGTTTCCACTACATTAATTTATTAAAAATAAAAAAATAAGGGTATGACATACATCAAGGTACCCAAGACGACCCCGATCTTTTAATAGTTTGAAATGTTAAGGAATTAAAATGTGATGATCCCTTTTTTTTGAGAAAGAAATGTGATGATCCCTAAAAAGATTAATTTTCTGTCAAAGCAGTTTTATCCTATATGTAAAAGAAGTTTTACTTTTCTATCCCATAGTTAGTAATTATGGGAGGGAGGAAGGAAGAGGATGCAGTTGTGAAGTTAGGTTAATTGGTTTAAAGAAACAAGAAACATTAATAATAATTTTAACAAATATTCTATTCAAAACGCAGAGGGGGAGAAGAGAGTAATGCATAACTGCATAAGGGTCCGAACAAGTTATTTACTATTAGCATAGAAAGGGAACTGGGAAAAAGAAACAGGCAAAACGCAGAGGGGGAGAAGAGAGTAATGCATAACTGCATAAGGGTCCGAACAAGTTATTTACTATTAGCATAGAAAGGGAACTGGGAAAAAGAAACAGGCAAAACGCAGAGGGGGAGAAGAGAGTAATGCATAACTGCATAAGGGTCCGAACAAGTTATTAACTATTAGCATAGAAAGGGAACTGGGAAAAAGAAACAGGCAAAACGCAGAGGGGGAGAAGAGAGTAATGCATAACTGCATAAGGGTCCGAACAAGTTATTTACTATTAGCATAGAAAGGGAACTGGGAAAAAGAAACAGGTTGTTTACAATTAGCATAGAAAGGGAATTCTGGAAAAAGAAACAGGTTACCCTCTCTTCCATGCATTCAAAAATCTTGGACAGGTTACTTTTTCTCAAATAAATGATTTGTTCTTATCAACAAATAAATGAGTACAGTTACTTTTTCTCAAAAAAATAAAAATAAATAAATGAGTACAATGGGGGTTACCCTCTCTGGGCGTGTCACCGTGTGTGGTCTTTGATTTTGGTTTTTTTTTTTTTTGGTTGAGAATGAAGGTCTGTGGTCTTTCATTAGTAGTAGGGTTTCTGGAATAGTCATTTTGAACTTAATTAAGTATTTCTGCCGCTATTTTTTTTTAACAGAAATTCATTTATTCAAATGAGAGCTAAATTACAAACTACTGGAATGGATGGTGGTGGACAAGAACTCCCTACACTCATCTCTACGAACCGAATTAGACAATTAGTTATGAGTCCATCATTAACAATGAGCCTATGTTTTATTTGTTTAATAAATAAGAAGATTCGACAAAATCGATTAGCATGATAATAAAAATTTACGTGAAATAAAATTTAGTGTTATGTTCAAATTTCATCCAATCGATTTATAATAAGTTACGTAACAAACCAACCATACATAATATTGTAATGTTGGCCAAATTAACCACAATAGAGAAAACAATTGAACAACAGCAATTAATATTATAGTAACAAGAAGAAGCAATTTGATTGATCAACTCAAAAGCGAAAACTCAAAACTCGAAAACGAAAACTCCACATCAAATAGTAGCACTATCTTCTGTTAATAAAACTTTGATCTTTTAATAGCTTGAAATGTTGAGAAATTAAAAAGTGATGATCCCTAAAGAGATTTGTTCTCTCTCAAAGCGACTTTATCCTATGATTAATGTAAAAGAAGTTTCACTTTTCTATCCCATAGTTAGTAATTGGGGGAGGGAGGAAGGAAGAGGATGGAGCTGTAAAGTTAGGTTAATAGGTTTAAAGAAACAAGAAATGTTAATAATGATTTAGGGAGAGAGAGAGAGCTAGCGAGCGAGCGAGTGGTATTTACTTGACCCTCCTATAAATAGTACCAGAATAGTAGAGATCCCTCAAACCCAGCCACTCCAAATACTACTCTCAAACCCTACCAGTGTAGTAGAGATCCCTCAAACCTAGCCACTCCAAATACTACTCTCAAGCCCAGCCTGATGTCAACTTCCTCCTCACCATCAACCTCCCCAACCGGGGTTACTCCGGCCGTACCCGGCAGCTCCAGCTCCCTGACTGCACCCATCCAGGCTTCGGCCTTCTCGGGTCCCCAGTCTCCCACTCCGGTCATACCCGGCAGCTCCAGCTCCTTGACTGCACCCATTCCGGCTCCTGCCTTCTCGGGTCCCCAGTCTCCCGCTCCGGCCTTTGTCCCAACAGTTTCCGTTCCCACTGGTTCGGCTGCTCCAGTTGTGGTCACCACCGCCTCCCGCTTCCAATCAAGACCCCAGACAGGCCGAGCTCATATTTCGGCAGCACTTGATGAGCAGTCAAAGCGTGATGCAAAGAGGCAGCGGGAGATGGAGAAGAGAGCTTTGAAGAGGGAGCAAAAGAGAGCCGAGAAACGGCGCCGGAGGTTGGAACTGGAAGATGAAGTCGCTTATACGTACGGAGGACCCGGAGGACCCGGAGGATGAGCCATGGGACATCGACTATGGTGATGAAAGCTCTGATACTTCTTCTGGAGGATCCGGATCTTCTAATGACTCATGAAAAGTAGGGCTTTTGTTGTTCAGACTTTATGTCTTTTGTTGGTGGTGTTCATGACTTAAAACTTATGTAGTTTCATAACTTAAAACTTACCGTATGAAGTGCACTTTGCTTCTTCTTAGTACTTTTGTCTTAAGCCGTGGAGATACAAGTAGACTTTTAGCAACTCTATCATGGTCTCTTTCAAAAACTTTGTGTTCCTCTTTGGTTGTTCTTATTGCTTTGAATCTTTGATGGATCCATGTCATGGGGTCATCCCATATCTTACTGAATTTTGGAGAAAGTTTTAATTGCCATACGAAACTCCATTTTGAGATAATAACAATAGCTAACTACAACATATACTAAGCAAATTCTTTAGCTGGTGTTAAACCAAGGGCCCGCTATAAATATTCACTGGTGTTCACAGTCTCATGTCTTTAGCTGCGATCGATGGAAGTGGTGGCCCAATGGGGATTTTGTTCTCCAATAATGCACCACGTCCGAGGTTTGTTTCCTTAAAAAGGAAAATATATATATAAACCAAAAAAATAGCTGGACGGACCAAAATGGTAAAGACTTTTTATTTGGGTAGAAAAGTAAAAACAACTTTTACATTAATCATGGGATAAAACCGCTTTGGGATTAGTCTTGAGAAGAAAATCTCTTTAGGAAGTTTTCTTAACATTTCAAAACTATTAAAAGATCAAAGTATCTTCTATTAACTCCTAAAAAATATATATATATATATATATATATCTTCTATTAAAGGTGCTATTATTTGATGTAGAGTTTTCATTTATGAGTGTTTAAGTTTTTTTTTTCACAAATGAAGGGGTGAATTGACGGAAGCGTGTATTTTTTTCTAACGGTAATATTTGTACCATTCAACTTATGTAGTCTCATAATTAGTCTATATTTGATGATTAATGTAAAAGTTTCATAACTTAAAACTTACCGTATGAAGTGCACTTTGCTTCTTCTTAGTACTTTTGTCTTAAGCCGTGGAGATACAAGTAGACTTTTAGCAACTCTATCATGGTCTCTTTCAAAAACTACGTGGCTCAAAAGTACCATATGAATCAATCAATCATACCGCTTCTTCTTAGTACTATAACATCAAATTGCTTTTTCTTTTTCTTTTAAAAAAAAAAAAACACGTGATTGTTTTTTGGATTCACTTCAATTTATAAATCGAATGGAAAAATATGAACATAAAATTAAATTTTATCGCACGTAAATTTTTATTATTATGCTAATCGATTTTTCCAAATCTTCTTATTTATTAATCAAGATCAAGCATAGGGTCATTGTTAATGACAGACCCACAAATAGTTCGGTCCGCAGGAATGAGTGTGAGGATTTCTTGTCCACCATTAGCCATTCTCGTAATTTGTAACTTGGTTTTCATTTGAACAAAGGATCTACTCTCAAAGCTGATTCCACTCTTGTTGGTTTCATAGCTGACCCTTATTAGGGTCTCTTCTCAACGATTTTGATCTTATCCATCATTTACCTTCGGGGAATAACTAAACTCAATGTCCATTTTAAGACAAATTAACATGCATCTAGGGCACTACTTTCAGAAAGAGAATTATAATAGCAAGCTGTCCACAAAGTGTGTTTCTAGTAATGCGCGATCGTTTCTACAAAGAATGAAGTCAGATTAGAAATTTGAAGTTATTAACCTAAGCTCAAACAAATATGTTAACACGCTTACAAAGGATTCAATAAATGCTAGAATATAATTCTTACTAGTGGCATGCTAGATGATTTCTGATCAGTTATATATTGATTCTTATATATGAAGCATAGGGTTTGACACTTCTATCCATGTCCTAGTTTGTACCAAGCCTAAAGCCTTTTGAGTTTTGACACACAACCATGTCTTGAACCAAGAAAAATCCATGAAGTGGTGTTCTTCCTAGCCATATACATGACCTCCATAGGAACTGGAGGCCATAAAACCCTCTGTGTAGAGCTTAGGAGCTGACCAATTCGATGATGATCACACTGAAGAAAGAAAGCAAAAGAAGTCCTACTTCAATTGGTGGAACTTTGGGCTTTGCTGTGGTCTTTTACTTGGGGTGACTGTGGTTGTCTATGTACAAGACAACGGAGTATTGCAGATATTGTTCGATCATCTCACTGCTGTAAGACTAAAATAGACATTATCATTAAGTTTATTAAAGATCTCGACAACTTGTCATTTGCTTGCAGACTAAGCAATGGGAAATCCAACTTGAACCAGATTACCTAGTTATTGTGTATCCATATGACTAAGGTAGGAAATATGATATCATATAGTAAATGAATTATGTATTAATAATATGCATCTAGCAATATATGATTTATACTGATTAGCTTCCTCTGTGGGAGGAGGAGGAGGTCTAACCCTAAGTCGAATCATATATAAACCTGGTCCCTAAACTCTCACTGCACACCAGACATTCAGTAACTCGTCCCATAGAGAGATATAGCGGTGAGTAGTGTAGAAGATCAGTGTTTGCAGTTCAATGGCCTCTTCAGGTTTGTTGACTCTTCAAGAACACTCCATGTATCTATGTTACTGCAAATATGGTTGTATGCTCTGACCTTGTGAAATTGTATCTATATACTTTGTGTGTTGATCTATTGTGATTCAAGTATTTTAGTTTACACTCACGGCAGTCAGATATGGCTACCTCACTGGTTACCTTCATTGTTGGCCGGCCCTTTTACCCCGTTATTGAAGACCATGGCCAACTGGGAGCCCATTGACACCAATGCTACAAGTTCTTGTAGCAGCCATTGCGAAGAGAAAGCTGCCATACCCTTCTGATCCTGCTCAATTGTATGAAATTTCCCGGAAGGAGATCGAAGGTCATGGAAGGCTTTTGTGCCACACCAACAAGTGAAATGCCATTGTTTCAAAACCTGCCTCACCTACTACCATATATAAGAGATACTCTAAGAATCTGAATTTTTTTTTTGTTTTGTTTAATTTACTTAATAAACATTTTTTAAATAAGTTAAGTCGTGCCAAACTGACTCTATTTTTTTTTCTCTAAAGCCAAATAACCTGTTTTCTATATGAAAACTCTCTTCTCTTGTCTTGCAGTTAAAAAATAGGTATGTTGAAGACCAATAATGTTTCAATAAAACTATAAGTGAAAGTTGAGACCCAAAATATTGATAGTTTAACACTTTAAATGCCAGACTATTTGGTGAGAGATTTTTACTATATAATATGAATAGTTTAGGGAGGAGGAGGAAGTTGTCAAGTTAGGTTAGCGTGTAATAGACTAACAGATATATATCAATAATAATTTCAATTCCAGGAATTCAATAGAACTGCATGCAGAGGTGATCAGACTGTGTCTGTGAGAGAGAGGAACATGCATGAGTACCGATTTTTACTTTTCAGTTATCATGGAAATAGAAAATTTCAACTTATTAGAAGTCATGATTTCTTCTACATCTAGCTGGACTTTATAGAGTCTTCAAAGGACTTTATGTGCAGAGAGATCGAAACTCACATTTCTGGATTAGCTAGCTATGATTTCAAACTTCAAAGGGCTTCTGCTAGCTAGCTAGCTTCAGCTAGTATTATGATTATATGAATACGAATATCGATTCGTTATATCGTATCTCCCAAACTCATATCAGTCCAATCATATTCATTCTAATGGTCGATCCATTTTTATTTCTGAGGAAAAAAAAAAAAAATCTTATTTCAAAAAAAAAAATTAAAATTAAAATCTTGGCCGTTGATAGATGGGCAAACCTTGGTTGATTGTGCGGTGGTATTTGTATCAACAAATAAATAGACTAAGACGTTACTCTCTCGCTGTGTAGCGTGTGATTAATCAAATTAGTCCTAGAACTTTATTTAGGGGGGTATATTGTATATGGAATTAGTGGAACTTTTAAAGAAATCTATGGAATTTAAAAGTCTGGGTGTATTCAATATAGACTTTTAACAGTCCATGAAAGTCTTGAGGTATTCAATTAAGATTTTTAAAGACTTCATGAATTCCACCAAAATCTAGGGGTATTCAATTAGGACTTTTAAAAATGAATAAAAGTACAGAGGTATTCAAAATATCATTCATACTTATGGAATTAGAAAATCATGGACTTTGTAGTGTTAACTATACATACCAAACTCCAATAATTTTCCAGCCTCCAGACCAAAGATTTCAAAAAGTCTATCAAAGTTTCCTCTTCAAAAAAAAAAAAAAAAAAGGTCTATCAAAGTTATTCTCTCTACGCACAAAGAAGTTTGTCCTTCATCATCTCTCTTTCTTAATTTTTTGTCTTTTCTCTAATCTTTTATGATATCAACATTTTTTGATACCCAACATGTTCATTGTAGTTGTTGAATGTGATTTTTGTTTTTTGTTTTTTTTTTTTTTTCCAATTGTGATACTTTGAACCCTAATAACAATAAAAATGATTTATGAAACCCTAAACTCAAATATTGTGGTCTAACCCTAAGACCTTGAACCATACTAAATTTTATCTTATTAATTAATTATTCTCATTAATTTGAAGTTATATTATGGTTCAAAAAAAGGTTGAACAATTGAATTTCAATTGATTGATTATAGATCAAGACATTGATCAATATTGCTACAATATATGTTAATCGGCGAAAACAAAATTGATGAGAATAATTAACCATAAACATCAAGTAATCTATATTGTATATTTCTGTTGTTGGGAGATTAGGAATGAGAACAAACTCGCTAGACAGACTAACAATCATTTATTTGAGTCAATTTCTATTAGAAGATACTGGAGCGTTGAAGAGACAACAAGTTATTATTTTGTTTTGTGTTTGGGCTGCATTTGTTTTATTTGTTTTTTTGTTTTTTTTTTTTATATTTTATACATCCTAGGAAATCTGTAGAAGTCATTCATAATAAAGTATATAGATTTTCATAAATCAATAAAAGTCTGTTGCTAAAATCAATGGTTTTAAGAAATCCATAACAGTCTATCAACTTTTTAAAGAGTCTGTAGATTTTTCAAAAAGTTTGTCATTTAAAAAAAGTCTGCACAAATCCAAATACAATACATCCCCCTTAGTCACTTTGAAGTTTGAAATTACAAATATATCATTAACAACATAATAATGTAAGAAAACGGTCACGAGCAGTAAAATTTAGTGTGCTGTTATTGAAGAGGTTACACATTAATAATGGATTGAAGCGTGCCCAACTAACATCAACCATAACATAATTTTTTTAGGCAAATATCCCTAACTTTGGATTCCAAATTAATTTGGGTAAAAGCATCAAATGACATAATGAAAAAATAGTAACCTTTCACCTAGAAGCCGCTTTGCAAGGATTGAGATAGAAAATCTTGAATTTTCATCCGGAATCTCATCCTTTTCTATGGATATTTTCCTCTTCAGGGAGTCTGTTTGGGAGGTGTCGGGCTTCTATTCTTTGCTGAAGGGTGGCGGTTTGGTTTTGCCAGTGCAGCGAGGTCAGAGTTTGGTGTTGGGAACCTACTTTCTCCTGCGTTGGAGGTTGATCGAGGAGCTAAGAGCAAATGCACCAGCTGTTTGATTGGGTGACCAATCAGTGGAAATGAGGAAAAGAAAGAATGCAGCGGCAATTAATCAATCGACCAATTCGTGGGTCCCAGCAAGTCGGGAAATCGGCTGATCGAGAATTAGCAACTCAATTGCCTGACCTTGGCTGTGGCTCCCATACTCATGTGGGTTTCTACCAAGGGTCAGATCTCTTTGATATTAATTCAAAGGCCTCTATTGGATTGACAAAGTCAATTTATTTATTTTAAAGTCCAAATAGTATATTGGCATTAGAATTGCCTTTTATTGGCGCATTTACAAAGTGAAGGCAATTGCTAATTTTGGGTGAATAGTGAATTAGCAAGTACCAATTTAGTAGGCAAATCAGCAATTGCCCTTGGTACATGAGTGCATTTGCTCTAAGGGGAAGTTGTTGGTCTGGTGGCTGGGGTTGCAAGGTCGATGGTGTGTCAAGGGTTAAAGCAGGCTGTTGCCGTGGAATTGCTCTCTTGGTGACTGAGGCGGTGTGGTCTAGGGGCTGGTAGATCTCAGTCTGGGTAGCTCTACAGCATGAGTAGCGGGTGCGATCAGACTCTTGATCATGTCTAATGGCGTTGGAAGACTCAACGCGGGCGGTGGCGTTGTAGGTGGCGGTGGTACCGTACCGCGGTGATTGTCGTGGCTCCTGCTTTGGGTGTCGCAGACTAGCCCCCATTTCTCATAACTTTGATTTTCATGGGTTTTGTGAGGGTTTTTCTTGCTGTGTTTAATTACTTGAAAATATGAGTTTACTTAGGTAATTGTTCTTTTGTCAATCCCACCGGGCTAGATCGTTATGTGTCATCTCGTTGAATAATAAAATATATGATAAATTCTTTAAGGAAAAAAAAAAGACAAAAAAAAATAAAAAAAAAGACTAGCATAATTTTTGAGAAAAATAATCACCTATATTTGTTTTATGTTTCCACCTTAACTCTCAAATTTATCGGGTGTGGGGATACTCTTATAAAGAGAAGAATGGTCTTTCTAAATGTACCCAACAAAATTCTAAGTGTACCCAGCTAATTATTTGTACTGAATAATATTTAGTTTAACCCAGCAAAATTTCCCAAAATACCCTCACCTTTCAAAATAATGTCCTCGAAAACACACCCAGCAACATCTTTCTCTTCTGATAAGTAAGAACCCATACCAATTATGGGTTTCGAAATACATGATTCTGGTAGGAATGGGTGACTGGAGCAATTCTACATGCTAATTGTTTTTGGTTCAACTGATTTTCAATTAATTTAAAATTAAAGCAAAAGAACTTTTTCAAGAGTTAAGAAATGTGGAAATCAGTTACTCTGCACTGCACTTGTTTTACTCCTATTTAATAATCCTCATCTCATGGAATTGATTTGTTGTCCCTATCCAAAATCAAGAACTAATATTCAATGAATATTAGTAGCCCATAGAGAGAAGAAGAAACTAACTACCCAGAATTGTATTGATTCTGGGTTTCATTTTTGTTGATCAAATTTGAGCTTTAAGCACAATGCTTGGAAATGAGATTGTTGGGACTTGGGATCGTCTTAGTGGCTGTGAACAAGTGGAAAAGAAGAACACCATTGACCCCATTTCACTGTGCTCGGCTGCCTCACAGTGGCAGTGACAAAACCGGCATACTTCTCTCCCCACACAAAACAACCTAGAACAGTTTATGACATGACGTTTTCCTAGGTATAATATGTTGGAAAAAAAAAATTCTGGGTAAATGTTTAGCGATGGGGGCATAATGGGAAATTAGTCAAATTTATTTATATATTTTTAATTTAAAAGAAGTTGCTGGGTGTACTTAGATTTTTGCTGGGTACATTTAGAAACACCCGAGAAGAAATGTTGTTAGCCAAAATCAACAATTTTGACAAAAATGACCCTTCATTTTTTCTCTTGTGCTCTTCATTAAAAAAAAAAAAAAACATTTACTTTTACATATGCAATAACCTTATATTTTCTTTCATTACATTTTATTTTGCGTATTTTTTTAAGAGAATTTGGCAAAGGTAACAACTCACCAAAAGGAGGGGTACAACAAAATTGAGTCATCCTTAGGGAACCCTATGGCTGAAACCAAATGAAACAATATAACTAGGGCAACCTAAAATGCAACATCATCATAAGATTAAGACCAAAGTTAGTAACCTGACACTACTAGAGAAAGCGCCGGAACGGAACCAACCATTAACCTAATTTATTTCTTGAAACCCTAAGAGGCAACCTAGAGAACAATGCAAAGCTTAAAAACCTAAACAAAGCTAGATTGAAAAACCTAAATAGGTTGAGCCCATAACAGGCCCAGCCCCTAGACAAGCCCTGCAAGATGGAGGCCCAAGCTGCCCAGCATCCACCATTGATCACGACCCAGATCAAGCCGCCTAGGCACCGTCGCTCCCACCACCGCCTGCATCAGCCGGACTCCTTCCGTTGCTGACTCCCACCCCCTGCACACCTCACGATTGATCCAGACCAAAAGCACGACGAGCAGTCACCATTGCCAGACAACGAACTATACCTGCATCCACGTACACGACCTTAACAGACCACGACAACCCAACCCGGCAGATCTCCCCCAACATGTAGACCCCATCATGCTCGACCTCGCCTGCACCACCATCTCACTAGCTGCGAATCAGATTGGCGATCCAGCCTTCAATCCAAGGGGCTGCAACGCTTATTCTTCCCCCCAACCCCCACTCTGATAAGGACAGGAGAGGGAATTAAAAAGACATAAAATTCAAAAAAGATTTAGTGCTTCGTCACCTCACGCTCTTTCCCTTCCTCCTCCTACAAAATTCCATGCGGCCAGAAACCCTAACGATCTTGTTTTACGGTAATCTCTCTCTCCTATTTCTGGTCTCAGGCACATCTAATAGCTCGATGGTTAGTAGTTCTTCATTTGGATTCTGTTGGTTGAGTTGTTAATCCTCTGTTTCCCGAGAAAACCACTATGGGTTTAGAATTATTATTGCAGTTGTTTCTTTGTGATTTAGTTTCCTCGTTTGATTAAGATCATCTTAGTATTTTCCTTGTTTATTTCATTTGGATTCTTCAATTTAAGCAACGAACCTCTGCTTGCAGGTGATAAATCGCCGATGGATCAGACATCTTGAGTTTCAACTATGAGGTATTTCTTAACCCGATTGAAATTAGGTTTGATTGAAATTGGATTGAAAGCATGTCTGATTCGTGTATACCTGAATTCTTATGGGTTTCGAATTTTCTGTTATTATAAGAAATTTCAATTCTTTAGGAATGGAGATAGATGTAAAATAAATGCTTGATCTTGTAGATATAACTAATATACTCTGCAACCATATCCCTATCCCTAACTCCCAAATCCCATAAGGCTTTTTTCTTGGTTAATTCTGAAATTAAGATCTTAATCATCTGGCAGCATTAAGAGATCACTGGATTCTGGAGCAATGGAGATTGGTTCTGATGTTGACAGGGAGAGTGGCAGATATGAGAAGTCGAAAATGCACAAGGCAGAGGTTAATAATAAGGGCACAATCATACGAGAGATCAAGGGTGCTTCTGCTTCTTGTTTGTGTGATGTTTGTGCCAACTTTGCTGTGACATTCAGTTTTAACAATGATGAAATTGAAGGTTTGCGGAAGGTCAACACTCATGAAATGCTACACCAGAGAAAACTCCACCTGGTACTTAATCTAGATCACACCCTGCTGACTCGCGCGCAACTCAGTGATCTGACCCCTGAAGAAGAAGAATATGTAAAGACTTTAACGATGGATCATACTCTGCCTTTGCAAGATGTTTTCAAAGTGCAAGATCATCCCAAAATGAAGCCTATGATTTTCAAGTTGAGGCCCTTTGTGAGAGCCTTTCTGAAGGAAGCCAGTGACATGTTTGAAATTTATGCATATACAAATGCTTCTCGACCTCTTGTGTGGAAAATGGTTGAGCTACTCGATCCTAGAAATGAGTACTTTGGTCGTAGAGTGATATCGCGTGAGGATTTTGTTAGTTCCTATGCAGGAAAGAAGTGTCTTGATCTTGTGCTTGCCCAAGAGTCTACTGTTTTGATCCTTGATCATAAACAAGAGACATGGATGGAGCAAAATAAAAAAAATATAGTACTAATGCAAAAGTATCGGTTCTTTAAAGAAAGGAGTGAACAGAACAGTGAGTTCAAGTCCCATTGTGAGTTGAAAACTGATGAAGGGGTGTATCTTGCAGTTATCCTTCAGCATCTGAAGCTAATTCACAGCAGGTTCTTTGATGATCAAGTGACGTGTGACAACGTTATCGACAGAGATGTGCGGAAGGTGTTGGAAACTCTTCAGGGGTACGTCTTGAAGGGATGTAAAATTGCTTTTGATCCTCTTCAGGCTAATAAGCCTCGGTTGTGGAAGATGGCAGAGCAGTTGGGAGCTCACTGTGTTGAACAACTGGACCCATCGGTCACACACGTGGTTGCGGCCCATGTTGGAACACCGGAATCTCGTTGGGCAGTGGAAAGAAACAAGTTCTTGGTCCATCCGAGTTGGATTGAAGCATCAAATTGGATGTGGGAAAAGAGTCATGAAGACAAGTTTCCTATTATCCAGGACATTAGGCAACAGAAGATGGCAGAGCAGTTGGGAACTACTTGTGATGAACAAATGGATCTAGCGGCTACAGAGGTGGTTGTGGCTCATGTTGGAGTACCTGCTTGTTCGTTGCAACCATGTTCCGTGGAAGAATCAATCAGTTTGTGCAATGAGAGTACTGAAGACAAGTTTCCTGTTATTGAGGATGGCAAATTTACCTGCAGCACATTTGGTGGCAGCTCATAGGGGAACACAGAAATCTCTTTGGGAAGCGAAAAGAAAAGAAGGATCTTCATCCATCTGGTGCAACATCAATTGATCCCTCTGTTGCAAGAATCATGAAGACAGGTTTTATGTTAGCGAGGATGACAAAATTAGGCAACAGATGAAAGAAACACGAAGACAAGTAGGTAGGTAGTCTGATGAATAGTAGGACGGGGAAGAGGAAGTGGAAGAGGTTTTATCAACATTGTCTAATTTGCAACATCAAAATTCTCTCTAGTGGTTGCATAATTTATAGGACCTTAAGAGACTCATTGTTCTTTCACTTCTGAGATGAGTGCTAATCTAAGTATGTGATTGACATCAGTAACTTAATGCATATGAACTTCATTTCATCGTGACCAATGGTGGTACATGGTGTTTTGTATAGCTAGTTGTTGTTTGCATCTTATTTGCAGCCATAAACTTCTCTTATTTGTGGTCTGTAATGGAAGCTGCCTTGTGAATGAATTTTGTCATGAGAAAGGAACAGATCATAGTTTGACTATATATAAAGGAGGTTCCTTGCAAAACGCTGATGAAACCCTCAGAACGATGGATGAACTTTACCCCAGAAGAGATAGATCATGAATCACATGTTTGAACATAGCGATCCGGATCTGGCTCATCTAAAGTGAGGAGAGTATGAATTTACATTAATTTCATAAAGTTCAGATACTTCATATAATCTAAAGACAGGTGACATGTCACTTTACCACAAATTTTTGAGATTTTAATCTAAACAAGTAAACAACGTTAACTCAAAAAAAAAAAAAAAAAAAGAGATTTAACATGATCTTTCTCTTGTGTATCACTGTTGTGTTTGGCTATTTCTATGCGCTTCTTTGAAAACTCGTCTATAGTTGAAGAAAAAATCTCTGAAAAATCATTGATGTGTAGATCTTATAATGATAAATTCGATTGAGATATTGTTTGATAACTATGAGTTCTCTCATTCTCTCATTCATATTACAATTTAAGAAGAATATATACTAACTCTTGGTTAATGTTTTTTTTTTTTTTTCCTTCTTCTTTCTTCTTTCTCTAAATATCTAAAATTTGTAGAAGGTTGAAATAGTTGTTTTTGATTGAATCCAATAGTACCGGAAAGTTAAATTCATAAGTACATTCAGTTGTTTGCGACCTTTGGTGACTTTCAAATTCGTTGTTTGGTATTACACCAATCAGAACCAAGTATCACATCAATCTGATTTGTATTGGTTGAAACAATTTTATTTGTTTAAGTTATTGGTGGCATGGTGAATTGGTAAGGACGCAAGTTACATGAGTCATCAACTATGGACGAGTTTCCATGGAAGAAAGAGTAAACGCAACAGTGACACATAAGAGAAATAGCACATAAATTTTTTTTCTCAGTGTTAACGGAAAGTTAGTATAGATTGGTAAGTTATTGGTGGCATGGTGAATTGGCAAGAATTTACATTATAGAGATTTAAACTCCAATTAGAGTCGACAGGATTGAAACCCGGATGTGGGGGTTCCACATCTGGAGAGTCTTTCCAAATTGGCCACTTGTGGATTTTTTTTTTTTGGTCAAATAAAAAAAACTTGATGTCCTTTCAAAAAAAAAAAAAACTTGATGTACAGACTAAATTATTCCCAATCTCACATATCTTTTTCTGAAAATTAAATTAAATAGCAGCAACTGAGATACTTCCAAGCCCACATGAACTTAACTAGTCCAACCCAAACTGAGCAAACAATTTTTGTCGGATCCGAAATCCAAACTGAACAAACATCGACCTAGTTTCTATCGGTTTTCGCTTTTCAGTCACCTCAGTCTTTCGCTCCTTGTATGCCGCCAGGGGCGTCTTCTTCTTTAGGGTAATCTCTCTCTCTGATTCATCAGACACCCTTAGTTTCAACCATGAGGTATTCATTAATCTGATTGAAATTGGGTTGCTTTCGACGCATATCTGATTCTTGAGTGAGGTTCAGTTTCAATACTCGTGTGAAATTTTTTTGAGCTGAGAAAAAAGTAGAACAACTAGCGTATCTTCTGTGGGTCTCTAATCTTCTGTTCTGATCTTACTAAGATCAATTGCCCCCAAAGTTATTCACTCCCAATTCAGGTTTGATTTTCTTTTCTTTTTATATATATATATATATATATATATATTTTTTCCGAGGAATATGGGTCTAAATTTGAATTACGAAGGTTAGGATAAGATTTGTTTCATTCCAACAGCAAAAAGGAAACTCACTAATTCCAACAGCAAAAAGGAAACTGCATTCCTTTCACCCTTTGGAATCACTAATTCCAACAGCAAATAGGAAACTCCATTCCTTCCACCCTTTGGAATCTTAAACTGTATATAAAGGCATAAAATGATTAGGTAGATCCGTAGATCGAATGGGTCTTGCACTCTAGCTATCCCTTCACATCCCGAACCAACACTTTTCTTCTGTAGTTGGTTGACTCTGAGAGTAAAGTTGTTCATTATCGATTGATGACGATGATGAGTCTGGAGACCAATTGTCTTCCAATACATATTAAGTCCGATGATGACAGTGAGGGTGCAAGCAATTATGAGAGGACAAAGAGGCGTAAGGTAGAGGCTGATCAAGGGGGCATTGATCATCATGAGATCAAGGATGCTTCTGCTTCTTGTTTGTGTGATTATTGTGCCAATTTTGCTGACAGATTCGGTTTCCTACATGAGGGAATCTTCAACACACTAAGTGATGAATACATTGAACGTTTACGCAGGCTCAACACTGACAAATTGCTTCGCCAGAGAAAACTCCACCTTGTACTTAATCTAGATCACATCTTTCTGACTTACACAAATCTCAGTGATCTGACCCCAGAAGAAGAAGAATTTTTGGAGACTCTAGCAGATTCGCAGGAAGTTCACAAAGTGCAAATTCCTCCCAAAATGAAACCTATGATTATCAAGTTCAGGCCCTCTCTGAGAAACTTTCTGAAAGAGGCCAGTGGCTTATTCGAAATTTATGCATACACAAATGCTCCTCGACCTCTTGTGTGGAAAATTGTTGAGCTACTGGATCCCAGAAATGAGTACTTCGGTCGTAGAGTAATAACGCCTGACTATCTTTGCAGCACCCACGAAGGAAAGAAGTGTCTTAATCCTGTGCTTGGCCAAGAGTCTGCTGTTTTGGTGGTTGATTACAATCTATGCGGATGGAAGAGGGAAAATCGAAAAAATGTACAGGTAGTTTCAAAGTACAGTTTCTTCAAAAAAAGGAGTGGCCAGAAGAGAAAAAGAAAGTCTCTTTGTGAGTTGAAATCTGATGAAGGGACTGAATGTCTTGTAGTTCTTCTTAGAAATCTTAAACGAATACACAGCAGGTTCTTTGTTGATGAAGTAATGTTCAACAGAGATGTGAGGATGCTGTTAAAAATAGATTGGGACCCTATTTGTGAAGATGGTAGGCTTAAGTTGTGGAAGAGGACATTGTCAAACTGTATGCAGAAAAAAGTTATGGCGTCACTTAGGCAACAGAAGAAGATAGCAGGGCAGTCCTCCAGAACTACTTATGTTAAAGAACAAGTAGATAATCCATCATCGTCAGAGGTTGCAGGAGCAGCTCACGTCGAAAGGTCACAGGCTCGTTGGATCCATCCGAGTTGGATTGACATATCAATCCGTTTATGGCAAAAGGGACATGTGGGCAAGTTTCCTCTTATCCTCAAGGATAGCGAATTTACCTGCAGCTCATGTGGTTGCAGCTCATTTTGGAACACGGGAATCTCCTTGGGCAGTGAAAGGAAACAACATATGTGTCCATCGGAAGAAGCATCAATTGATCCCTCTGTGGAAAGAGAGTCCTGAAGAAAAGTTCTCTGTTACTGATTGAGGATGATGAAATTGGCAAGAAATGGAAAGAAACACCAGTGTGATTAATAGTAGGAAGAGGAAGAGGTTAGAGCAACATGTTGTCAAAAGTCTCTAAAGTTGGGATCGTGTATAAAACTGTTTGTTTTTCTTATGTGATCGATGAATGTTCATCCAATGCGGTCACAACATTTTGTATGAACTTGAATTAATTATTGCGACTGATGATGCTAATGTGCATCTTCTTTCTATATAGCTACTTGTCCTGTTTACAAATTATTTGCAGTATTAAAGACACATAGTTTAGTTTTCCAGATAAAAAAAAAAAAAAACAAAAAGACACATAGTTTGAGTTGCTTCTTTATTCGATATATGTTTTACTATAGAACTGTGTGGTCTGTAATAGAAGCTGCTTGTGCTACATTTTGCTGCATTCTAATTCCACCAACAAATGCTTTGCCAACATGGCAAGAATGAAGCGTCTTGCAAACCCAAGTTGTGGGGTGCCGTGGGAAACCGAGTCAATCTAGCCGATCGAGGTTCCAAGCCGTGTTCGGTTAACTTGCCTGATGCCCAATTCTCGGAGGAATCTTGAAGATATTATTAGCAAAATTGAAATCGTTTTTTCTAACTGCCTTGAATCAAAAGAGAGCAAAAAATATGACAAAAAATGTTTCTTTCGGTGGGCGTGATATGTTGCTTAGTTGGTCAAATTAATATCGTGGAGGTTATGGGTTCAAATTGTTGGCTTATGGATAAAAAAAACGCATGGTTAAACAAACAATGAGTGACTAGGCGACTTATTTAAAGCCAATGTTTATGTTCATAAGTGTTGCCTCTGAAATCACCTCGGCCAAGACAGCCGAGAGATCAAGGAACAAACGTCGTTCTTGATGAATAGATTACGGGGCATGCCAACACACAGCCAAGAGGCCAAATGTGCAATTATAAAAGTAGTGTGCTTGTTTTCTGACTTGTCAAACGGTTGTTGGCTGACGAATGAACTAATTCTCGGTCGATAGTTTGTTGCCTTAAGATCAAGGACTTGATAGCTGAAGGTTGGGTGAATTGGGTGTGGCTGTAAGGGTGTGAGTGAATACGAATTGTCTAGTCACAGGGCTTAGGTCAGTTGGATCCAAATAATAACACTTAACAAGAAAAGTGAACTCGTAACGAATGAAATTTTCTTGACTGATAGTTACTATGCGACTATGAACAGTAAATAACATGATTAAATAAACAAAGCATTGTTCTAGACTTTCTTCGCTCTCCTCATTTGGTCCCTCGGAAGCTTCGCATGGAGTGGGCTAACTGTTTACACCGTCTTTCTCAAATGCAATTCCGTTCTTCGCATATTTTTCGAGAAGGTAACTAGGTAGCGGATACTTTGGCAAATTCCAGCAGACCATGCCCACTTCACATACGATTTTGCCCATTTCTCCTTTAATCGGAATATACTACTTAACCAAGTATTTTCATGCGCACTGTATTCATTCAACATTGCTTCCCACACAACTAGGAACTCATCCTCCTCTTCATAGTTATTCATGCACTTTGATAAGAAGGTGGTAACCCCTTCCTCACCCTTGAATATACTACTTGCTTTCTTAATGGCATTTTGCATTATATGCCATGTGCAAAGCAAGTGATATGTGTTAGGCATCACATTTGCACAAGCTTTAGCCATTGCAGCATCCTGATCCGTAAAAATAGACTTTGGAGCCTTGTTAGACATTGCCTCCAAAAACGTCTCAAATAACCATGTAAACGAATCAGAAGTTTCATCATACATCAATGCTGCCCCAAAGATTACAGTCTCACAATGATGATTAAATCCCACAAATACTCCAAATGGACGATTGGCTTCATTAGATATGTATGTAGTGTCAAAACTCACAACATCACCAAATAAACCATAATCAAGTGTCATCCTAGCATCAGCCCAAAAAATATTTGTTATTTGCTCATCACTATCCAATTGCACAGCATAGAAAAATGAGGGATTTTCTAATGCTTGATTTTGGAAGTATTTTAATAAGCATCCTGCTTCTCCATATGCCAATTTCTTTTGCCTCTGCGATTGAAGCTAATTTTTCTGATCTTGTTTAGTGAATCCAAGAGCCTCTCTTCCACCAACTTCTCTGCCCATTAACTCGAATGAAAGTTTCAGTGGGATTCCAGAATCTTGTACCAATTTCATCTCAGCTCCTTGTGAAGAAGTAACATTTCGTTGAGATGGTAGCATGTGAGCACACTCTTGTATTACAAGATCATGGCTGTGAGTTTCTTCAAATTGAACAACTCTATACCTACCACTTGATTTATCCAACTTAATGATCATTTTAGCATCACAACTTGTTCATGTCTCCGCTTGAGGATTCTTAGTCAAATGGTCTCGCTTATCTATTGTACGTAAACCTTCTTTAGAACAAACAAATATTCTTGAGATGAGCTTACCAGAATGCTTGTTCTTGTAATGTGTATGTCTTCTAATACTAAACCCAACTCTTCGCCCATACATGTTATAAAGCTCATATGTTAATTCTTCTGAGTCAAACTCCATACCATTCCTTGGCTTATAATCTGGACTAGTCGAGTCATCTCTATCCATAGGCTCCATTCAATCTATAACATATAAAATCTGTATTAACATTCCAATCAAATTCAGAAGCAAAATGGATCATGCTATGAAGTTTGGCTTATATGCTACTCTGTTTTCGCTACTCTGTTCAGTTTTTAGCTCTGAAACAAAACAAAAAAAATAGAAGAATCTGATATCACAAACCATAGAGTCAGATCAAGAGAATAAGAATG